>NC_059472.1:50504376-50636876 GCF_018139145.2 Gymnogyps californianus
CTAACCACCCCAAAATAAAGATGGGGGGTGGGGGGGGAGAGACCCCGACCCGAAACGGCCGGTGCGACCCAAACTCGCCGCGCTGGAAAAGTTGCCGCCGGGAGACGCGGTGACAGCCCGCTGCGGCAGCTCCGCAGCCCCGCGGCCCGGCCCGCCTCCCTCCGCGGGCGCGGGCAGCAGCGCGGCGCCGCAGCCGCCCGCCAACAGCTGTGCTTTTTAAATGAATAGTAATAAAGTTGCGGGCTTCCCCCCTCCCCGGCCCCGTTCCCGGCGAGGTCCCGTGCCTGCGGTCCCGGCGGGCGAGGGAAGTTTCGGGGCGCGCGCGGGGTGGGGGTGGGGCGGGCCGAAGTTCCCCGCGCGGGGCCGGAGTTGGGGCTGTGGAGGAATGTGGCGCCGGCTGTCACGTGTAAGCGGCCCCTCGCCGCCGAGGGGGGCATGTGTGAGGGGCGGCGGCGGGGGGGTTAAATAAATAAGCACGCGCGTAAATACATAAATAAGGGGGGGGGGGGGCGGGCGTTGGTACCGGGGGAGCGGGGAAGGAGCGCGCCCCGGAGCCCCAAGTCGCAGGGACTCGTCCCGGACCCCTGGAGGAGGCGGGGGGAAGCCCGGGACCCGGAGGAGGACAAAGGGCGGCTTGTGCGGCTGTGGCGGGGCCGGCAGCGTCCCGGCCCGGGCGCCCCCTCCTCCCCCGCCCCTCGCGGCCTGGCGCGGCCGCCCCCGCCGGCCCGGCGGGCCCCTCGCCGCCGCCCCTCAGCCCGCCGCGGCGCGGGGTGTAGCCCGCCTGCCCACCCGCGCCTCGCGCGCCCCCCGAGGAGCGGGCAGCCGTTGGCCGCCCCCCCCCGCCCCCCTCAGGAGCCGGGAGCCGTTGGCCGCCCCCCGAGGAACCGGCAGCCGTTGGCCTCGGCGGCCGGGCGGGCAGGGGCTTCTCCCCGCCTGCGAGCGGGGAAGGAGGCTGAGGGTGGCTGTCACCTCAAATAAACATCTCTCTCTGGATGGGCGCGTTCCTCCCGGGTTGGTCTGTACATTGCAGTGAAGTTGAATAAAGCCTGGGTTGCGTCAGGTCAGAACATCTATAAGTTGTCTACTTTTTGGGGGGGGGGGGGGGGCGGGAAGGGGAGCAAGGGAGAAAGGCCTGCGGAACTGAGGGCAACTTATGCGGCCGGGGGGGGCTGCCTGTGTCGGGAGCGCAGCGCCCGGCGAGCCCCCGGTCGGGGATGTGATCCTGAGCCGCTTCGCGGCTGCCGGCAGGCCTTGTTTTCTTCTCGGCTAGGCTGGCGTACACCAGGAGTTAAGTGCCTAGAAACCAGCGCAATTTCATAGTTAGAAAGCAGGAGCGGGGTCTGCTTTTATGGACTTGTACAGGAGGACCTGGCAAAAAACTGCGCTCCCTTTGCTTGAAACAACTCTTTCCAGGAGTTCCCTTTTCAAAGTCTTCCTGTTGACTTCAGTGAGCTTTAGAGCAGGCTTTAATTCTTTTTTTTCTTTTTTTTTTTTTAAACTCTCCAGATATTTTAAAAGGGAATAAAGGGTGCCTTGAATTTACTGCTTTACCTGCTGCTGCCGTCTGTATCTAGTTTACCGAAGTTTGTGCGGTTCAGTAGTGCTTTTGTTTGGCATCTTGTGAAGAACAAATGAGCCGCTCTTCCCTTACCTTTTAAAAATGATACCACAATGAAAGTTCTGTTGCTTGGGCACGCACTTATATTCCAAGCTTCCCAGGGAGGATTTATTTACGTGTGCATAAGAGTTTTAGAGCCAGTAGGAGAGCAACCAATTAGCCATATTTGCAAAAAGATGCTGGGAAACTTTAACTGAAGGGTAGACTTAGACCTCCAAGCATTTAAGTGCAAAGGAATAAACGTTGAGAATTAATTGGCAAATAGAGGAAATTGTTCTCCTCTTAGGCATTGGACATGTTTTACTCATGGTTATTTGTTAGATGCGTTACAGAGAGGAGGTTTGTTTCAAATATCTTCCTGTAAACATCACAATTTAAAACAAAAGATACAGCTTCCATTTTATGTGGAGGTATGGGCTTTGCCTCCCTTACGTACCAGTAGCCTGAGAGTCCCTAAAATGAGAAAACAGCAACATTGTACGATTCAGATGGAGTAGCTTGGATTTGCTGACGATAAACTACTGACTTAAGAAAACCGCTTAATGTTCAGGATAGAGATGATAGAGATTTCTTTACAGTGTCTTATTTACTATTTTTCAACTAAAACCAGGCAGTAAATCAATCATCATCTGTAATTATTGCTGCAGTAATTACCTTTGGGGAGTAGGTTATCATTCTTGGTGGCCTTTGTTCAAATATCTTTTTCATTTTCCCTGTTTTATTTTTCTTGAATCATGTCAATTTTTGAGTGGATTAATAGTATTCTGAAAGCAGTCCGATTGTAAGATTTCTGAAAGGGCTAATAATGCGATTCATCTAAGAAGTTGAAAGATGCTTGCATAGACATAGCATTTAAATTCATTGATAAGAGTCAGCCCATCAATTATTACATCTTCATTTTTAGTGAACAAACAAAAGCTGTAAGTAATGTTGCAAGGAGAATTTCAACTGTACCTCCAATGCAGCGGTTATTTAAATTCCTTATTTCTTAAGTATTACTGATTTAGTCAGTACAAAATATAGTTCTACAGTTTAAAAATAAACAGTATTTTAAATAGCTTCCCTGAAAAACTATTCTTTGAATGTATGTAAATGAGTTATTTAAACTCATGAGTGCTGTTTTACATCTAAATAAAATATGGAGTTACACATTACATTTCCAATTTGTCATGTACTTAGCAACCCTTTCTGGGGGGAAGATATAAGAGATATTTTTGATATGTCTGTCACTTCTGATAACTTAATTTGAAACTTATATCTTAGGGGAATACTGATACGAGGCAGGTAAATACATTAAAACAAAATGACAATTGAGTTTTTATATTGAATGCATGAAACTAATGTTCATCTGAAATGGTGGGTGTTAAGAACTTGCTAATGACTGAATTTCTTCTATTTCTTGAAAATACACTTTTCTGAATTACCCTGGTTTGTGTTTACATTCCTTTTCTATTTCTTTTTCTCTCTTTTTTTGTTTTCCTCCCCCCCGCCCCGCCCCCGTTTTGGTTTCTTGCCAGCTTTGGTCTGACTGTGCCCCGGCTCTTGGTGAGGATTGCATCTCAGGTTTGGACCTAGGAAAGAAAAAAGGCATGGCTAACATTAGATAAGCCCCTTAAAATTTAAGAATAATAAAAACGTCTTTCCAGGGAAAAATAGGATTGTAATTATTTTCTGTGAAAAGCACTGTCTCTTACAAATATACTACAGGGTTGTGGCAAAAAAAAGTCTCAAAAGGAGAGTAAATTATTTAACTTTCTGGAAAACTGTAATTTGAATATCTTATTTTACTTTAGGAAGGAGGAATTAAAGTTCAACTGCCGGGTTCTTTTAGGCAAAGGAAGGATCAGTTGCATCAAACTCATCAGTCCTGACCTATATTTCATTCTACTGATTAATTTATCCCATTTCTTTGGCTAGTTTCTGGGAAGAAAAAAAAAATCTATTTGGTATCATTGACCTGATCAAAATCACCTAATGAATTTGGTGGGGGAGGGAGGACAGCAGCAGAAAAGCAGGTGGGGAGAGGTAAGTCAGAGATATGATACCCATGGATAAGCCCCGAAAGAGCCACTGTGCAAATGAAGGGTATTGAAGAAGGGCAATTGGTATGACTCCTTAAACTCCTCTAACACCTAAGGGCAATGCCATTCCCGAAGTAAAACCATGCTGGAGACCCCCTGAGATGAGAAAGCAATGGAGCGGGGGAGCAGCTCGCTTGTATGTTGTTTAACTTGGCCATTTGAATGGTAAACCTTTTTTTGTGACTTGGCATGCTTTGTAGATATCACACTTCGGTTACTGACCGCCTCCCCCCTCCCTCCCCTTTCTGGTTTATGGGGTTTTAGTTTTGGGAGGGCTTGGGGTTTTTATTTTGCCCTTACCACCGGCTTTTGATGAGAAAACTTTTGTTTCTAAACAAAGTTACAAAAATATAGTCACTTGCAAAGAAAACCAGGTATTCTTAATACAAACCTGAAGGAAAATGTATTCCTACTAAACGTTAAACCCAGGTTTCTCTAAGCTAAAGCCAGGTAATATTCATTATGCTAAAGACACCCGTGAAGAATCACTGAAATTGTAGGCATTAGGTAAGCCATCACAAGGAAACTAGAACAGACCCACACATTTAATAGAAGCGCTAATCTCTGAAAGTGATTTCTTTTTGGAAAAAAAAAACCCAACAAAAATATTTTGTTATTACTTCAAAGTAAATTTTTACTCATTGTAATTTCGTATCCCACGTTTGACTGCAGAAATAAAATTACTGAGTGTTAGTTCCTAGAAAGATGAGAAGGAAAAATTTATCGGCTGTATTTTACATATCTATGTTCTGCTTAAAGAAGGCTTGTATCTTGAAATATTTTGGCAAGCCCAGAGTGTCTCTTAAAGTTGTTCCCTCTTTTTGAGGAAACCTAGGTACTCTTTCCATCCTGACTGAATTTACAACTGCAACTCAACTCATGCAGAGTGTTGGTGGACTGAGTAAATGTACCTGTGTTTTAATGTGACTTTTTTTTTTCATCATAAATTCGAAGCAAAAGGCTGTTTCTCATACAGAGATGCAGGTGGTGTGGTTTAGTACCAAGGAAGGTAGAACAGTAGTAGATTAAAACAAAAATCTTACTTAATAGCAGCAATAGTTCAGAGAGAATTTGACATTCGGATCCCCTTCAAACAGTAGCCTTTACATTTCTCTGTATCTGTCAACTATTTGAATGTTTATTCTCAGCCCCAACCCTCCCCAGCTTCTAAATTGCATGGACTAGACTCAAAAGTCATTAGATTGTCTGCTGATTAGACTATAATCAATCCAGCATAAACAAAACCAGTAATTAGTATTGGCATGATTTCTGTGAACTTGACTTAAAGTTTCAGTATTACTGGTCCAAAGAACATTTTATGAACGGGCCGTTTTCAGGAACTGTGTTATTTTGGCATCATCATTTTATAGGGAGGGAACAAAAAATTCATAAGATTCCATTTGGCCTGAAAAGCAAAAACATCTGTTTGATGCATGAGTGGATTGCTGCCTTCTATTTGGCCATCCAAAAAAGGGCAAAAATTAAGATATCGAACATAAAAGAGTACATGAAAAAACAAATTACAAAGAGGATTTAAGATTAGCGTCTTTTTATAATGAAGGCTATTTATAGTGTTCTCTTTTTGACTTGCCAAAGCAAGCCCCAGCTCCTTTATATACTAAAAAAATCCGTAACAACAAAAACATCCCTAACCTTTAGTAATATTCATTGACTTTGGCAATGCCTAGCGGTATTGATGGTCTTGATTAGCTGTAGGATTGCAGTAATGCTACCCAGTCATTTTTGGGGCCAGCATGAGTCCTATTGACCATCACCGTTTACTTCTTAGGAGCAGGTACTATTAGGAGTGAACATCTAAACAGCTGCATCTAAACAGCTACTGGTTGTACTGCTCGTTTCCATAAAGGTGAAATCTTGTGACAAAGATAATCTTAAGAGGCTTAGAAATGCTGCATGTTTGGTTTGGTTTGATTTTGTTTTCCCGAGTTGCTGTTAACTTGTGTAACAAGGGAAGCTGTCAGTATGGAGGCACTTATCTAACGTGTAGGATAAAGTTATCCGCCATGATCTAAGATGTCTTGAAAGGCTTTATGTTGCTGTGTAATTCATTCAGTCTAATTTACAACTGGTTTAATAGCTCCCATTTCTTTGTTCTGAAATATGATTCAGTATTTTGAAACTCGTGCATTTTGGAAAAAAAATCTTCCTTTTGAATAATTGTACATCAGGAAAGGATGTAGAAGAACTGTTAACATTTTATGTAGACCATATGGTTTCAGTGTTTTTGCTGTGTAAAACACTGAAAATAAGATATTTGGAGTTGTTTTTTTAGATTGATTAAAATATAGTATAAATGCTGGTACCTTAAGACAGACCTCTTAGCACCATTTCCCAGCTGTTTCTTATGGTTTCCATTGGTTCCTGTAGGGCTACCTGAGCTCAAAATCAGTCCCAGCTGGGGGTGGGGAAAATGCGCTATTTCACTTAAATCAGAACTGTGGCATATATACATATGTATATATATTTTTCCCTGAAGGGACAACATACAGATCTATGAAGAATTGGGCCTGTTTTATTTGGTGCTGTGAAAATATACATGTCTGTTTTCAAATATATTTTGCAGTGTGTTACTACAAAGCATTAAAGTTTTTCAGTTGCTCTCTTTACAAAAGTCAGATAGCACAAGAGAAGCTTTTAAATACTTCTAAATCATAATGCAACACTTGGCATAGGATTCTGACAAAAGATGAATGTGCAAAAACCAAAAGAGGTGGTGAGGTTTGTTTTTGTTTTAACTTTAATTTTAGACAACTTGGGTTCTATTTCACCTCAAGTATGAGTAATTATGCTAGTTTAGCAATTATTAAAGATGAAAGAAATTCTATTAGATATAAGTCTCCTAAACTTCAGTAGCTTTAGTTTTAGCTAGGATAATGATCAAGGAGTAGTTAGCCATATGCCTAGGGACTACGCTGTAGCAAAAAAGATAGGGCTGATCTTGGGGGTATCCTTGTTACAACATGTTATAATTAACATTTTCATTCAGCCCTCCTACTTTCAAAAAAATCTGCTTTATGTTCCACTGTGCACACATTAGTAAGTGCACAAAATTGCCCTCTTCCAATGGATTTTGGAACCAGGACCATCGTCCTCTGTATTTACAATATTAGTTAATACTGGTAATGCTTTTTTCCCCCACTTCCCATTCCTTTAGTTTCAAACAGTTTTTTCCCCTCTATACTGCATAATTATTGAGAAAAAGATGTAGCGGATTTTTTTTCCTCCTTTTTCAGGATTTAATCTAGGTTATCCATGTTCTTCTGGTGTGTGCACATTTGAGTCTTTTAGATTTTCCTTTAGCTGGAGTGATGCTGTGCATGCTATACTGCAACTTTTCTTTGTACGGTTGAGTCCATATAACATGTACTCAGAAGGGTTGTAGGGTTGTTACCAATTCTGCACAACTAATGCCCCATGAAATTTTAGATTTTGGGGGATGTGTTTTTGTTGTGTTTTTTTCCCCACTCTTTTTTTATCATGGGAGCAAGACAGAGGGGTGTTTTTTAAGTGATTTATCTGATACTTTCACTTTTAAATATAAATGCAGTTAGGTGCAGTTTTTAAGGTTAGGATTCTTAGTCCTTCAGGATTTCTTAAAGTTATTTATATATCTGTTGGTATAGTGACTTCCCCCCACCGCCTTCTTTTTTAATGTGATCGGGTCTTACTATGGTTCTTTAAAAGTAAAATATCAGTAACTAGTTAGTCTTCTTACAAATTTGAAACAGTACTAGTCATTAGTTAATCAGCCTCTTGGCTGAAGCAGAACACCTTTTTGCCCTGAGGGCGAATGGACAGGATGTCGATAGTGAGGGTATCGGTGTTTTCCCTCTTTCTCAAACCCCATTTTTGGAGAGGTTATTCTCATGCAAGGCAATAACCTGGAACAGGAATTTTGTCCTTACCAAACAGGAAGTGCAAAATCTCTCTCCTAGTTTCTCATACAGACACTCTGTTACACACAAGTGTGGAAAAGCTAGAGCACTTTTAAGGCTAAATGTCCTCGTTAACTGCACAATAGATGGCTTTTGTATACAGTCGCTGAAAGTTGTGCCCTTACTGTTATTAGATTGTGTTTTGCCAGGAAAATATATTTCAAACAATGAATTCTGTGATAATTGATTTTTTATTTTTTTGTTGTTCACTTCTTTTGGTAACCTATCAAGTTCAACTTCCATTATTGACTCATTAACTTCTTGAAAGGAACTTGAAAAACAAAAGTAAAATACCTGCTGTGTTGCTGGACTGGATGATGTGAGGTAGTGAGGCAGCGTCCTTGGGAAGACTGGGCTGTGCTTTGATCAACAAAACTTTCTCTGGCACTGAATTATGATGGCTGGTTTTTTTTTTCCAGACAGTCAAGTGAATTTCTAACTTTGATAGTGGCAGTAGGAAGGGGGAGGGGGTGGGGAAGTTAATTATTTTCCACCTCCAAAGAATACAATTGCGAGGAAGGAACTTTCTGATTCACTGGTTCCAGGACAACAGGATGTCAAGATCCATGCCTGATGTAACGTTTTCACTCTGAAGATGGAAGGAGGAAATGAGTTGCTATTGGTCTGTGCGTGCAACCACTGGGAAGGGATTACGTTACGTGACTTACAAAGAGCTAGAGCATAGGAAAAGATTTGGTTTGCAATTTTTGGTGAATCTGTTGAGCGGAAGACTTGCTTGCCAGACACAAATGTCAATCAATGAAGAAAGGTCAGAAAGCTCTAAGGCTAGGTCCAAAAAAAAGGGCTTGCATGCTGCAAGATGCTAGTACTGCAGTACTTAGTTTACAGGTGCCTGGTTGCCTCGTGGAATAGTCATCTTGCACCAGGTGCTTGGATTCTTTATATAATTCGTAGGTAGGTTAGGGGTTTATGAAT
This sequence comes from Gymnogyps californianus, assembly GCF_018139145.2. Taxonomy (NCBI): domain Eukaryota; kingdom Metazoa; phylum Chordata; class Aves; order Accipitriformes; family Cathartidae; genus Gymnogyps; species Gymnogyps californianus. Next base: position 50,512,968 of record NC_059472.1, read on the forward strand.
GTTGTTGAGTAGGAACTACCTTAAGGAGACAGTAGGAAAAACTTGGAAAGAATAGTGTGTCTTAGCTCCTCCCCTGTTCTAGATGTGGGTGTCTTTCTTAGTGCAATAGGGTATCTCATAGCAGTCACTGACCTGATCCAGCTTTTTGGAGATAGGGGACAGGTTGTTACTTTCCTCCCAAGTTAGAAGGAACTGAGGGGTTGTGCTGCTGCTCTTCCTCTCCCCTTTACTGAAGAGGGAAAGTTACTTGCTCTGCTAAGATGTGAGAGGCGGGGGTTCTGTTCTGTGCTTTGTCTCAGAGTGTTTGTATCTCACAGGGAGTACATCAGTCATTACACAGCAGCATATTGTGCTATGAGTGTGAGCTGCCCTTTTATTTTTGTCCATGATGTTTCCCTTTTCAAAAGTGTAATTAAGTATTTGTTGGACGAGAGGGTGAGAAGGAGTGTTCATACACAAGACTCATGGCTCTAATGGCTTGAGTACCAATGGAGAAGGAGGAGACCTGGGTCCTGGTCTGCCAAGTACTTACTGCAATATTACTTCTGATGAATTATTTCACCACATCCTGGGTGAGTGATCTAACCAGTGGGTGTGGGCAAGAGGGGGAAAGGAAGAGGTATTTCAACCCACACATTTTCTGCCAGTATCTTGTAGCAACCGGGGAAGGGTATGTAAAGTCTGAAGAACCAGCACATAAGACTGCGTCCAAAGCCAGGGCAGGCAGGAGAATATTTAACCTTCGACTAGCCAGCTGCGGTGGGGCTTTGGTTCAATTTCAACATTGAGCTCCACAGCACTGAGAAAGCCTGGATGATAAAACCATAGGTCAGGTCACAACCTGACCTGAGTGGCATCTGAGCAGAACTTCTGGCAATTTAGATGCAGCATCCCCTCACTAGTTTTTGGGCTTCTAAGCTCCTTTGTGGATATAGACCAGAGTGCTGTTTTACGTGATAGAAAGTCATCTAGAACAGAGCAGAGAGTTTGAGGGATCAAAAGGAAACTTGTAAAACCCTGGTACACAATAGATGGAGATCTCTGGTAAATTAGGGATAATCTCAATTGAAAGGAGGTGGGTTTTTTGACTCAAATGTATAGGTAATAAATGTTTAGGTAATAGAGCTAAAGCGTGCAACTGTATTTTGTTTTGGTGTTGGAATGGTGTCAGACAACTTGAACTCCTCAATTTGAGTGCCTCATTTTAGGCACATAAATAAATGACTTAACTTTCAAAGGCAGTGATCATCTACAGTAACCTTTACTGTAGGTCCTCATAGCCCTTCCTTACATCATCGGTCTTCAGACTTGTGTAATAATGGTTACTTGGAGGTTCTGTGATCCATGTGTCAGTTTGATTCAAATTGCTCTCTGTTGCTGAGTTTACGCTTTTGTAGACAGTGTTTAATGAATTTCCTGTTTTCTAAGCACAGTTGAAAATACAGGTCTGTAGGAGTACCAGAAATTCTTAGTTATGTCCCTCTGAGAGAGTAACAAAGCTTAGGTGATACATAGCTTCAGTATACTGAATCACTTTGAAAGCATTCATGTTAAGTACCGGGTTTGTTAATTAGGCTTAAAATTTATCTTAGCCTCCTAACTTCTGGCTTTCCTCAAAATGGACTGGTTGCCCACAGTCACATTGTCAGGAATGGAGGTGGAGTACTCAGTCTAAGACAGGCAAGACAGCTGAAAGTCCTGACCCTGGTACTAAGAATTGACTCACAGAGAGATTCCCTCTTGCTTTGCTAATTCTCACCATGGTCCTCAATTTGTCTCGGAGATCCATTATAATCTGTTACATTGCATGATAGAGAGTCTTTGGGATGTCTGGAATTTACTTGAGGTTTATAAAAAGCTTTAAGATTCTTTGGAGAAAAGTACTTTTTAAAATATACCATTATTAGTTTACTTTAAACAATAAAAATATGAGTATATGTAGATGTGGCTTGACCTTGTTAAAAGATGCATGATTAGGGAGGCAAAGTTAGCATTCTGGACAGGATTAATTAATCTACTACCTCAGCTATCCAGAAAAAGACATCCCCCCCACCCCTAGCTTTGAGGTTTCTGGTAGAATTCACCCTCTTCTGCAGGAAAGAGCATCTTCTGCCTTTTCTGCACATAATGTTACGTAAAACTGGACGTCTGTAGGCTGTCACATTTGGATACTGTCATCCTTGAGATCAAGCGTTGGAAGAATATCCAAAGGATTTCTTAAGCATAATTTCTTTCCGCTTAAGTATATTTATTACTTTTATGTTTATGTGCTGCCTAGGAAAATACTTTATTTTAGCGTAAGAATAATATTTTCCAACCACTGCAGTCTAATTGGGAACTCCTAATTCAGTCTTTCTACAAGAAAAAAAACCCAGCTCAGTGTTGGGACAGACTAAAGAGAGGAGTAAAAAATATGAATGCTATGAGGGGCTTTGTCTTCTGGAAAAAGCGAATGCAAGAAGAAAAATGCTTTATATAACAGGAATCTTTTAAGGAAAATAATAATTTCCAATATCAAGAGAATACTGTTACAATGATGGGGGGGTAGAAATAGGAAAAGAGGTGTGTCACAGCACAAAGGAAAACAAATCAGAAATACAAATATTCATGCATGTGAGTAATTGGATTTTTGTACAGTTGTGGCTACACACAACTAGTTTTCAGCAGAGTTCTGGAATGTAGATATTTGAAATGTTAATATGCAAATGCATTTCTTTTTCCAACTCTTCTCACACTAAAGTCATTGGGTGCATATACATTTGGGAGTCAAAACGGTAATCAGGTTTCTGGCTTGTAGCTGATAGATGTGTATTGATACTAGGTGAAGCTGTTAAAAAAACAATACTTTCTTAGTAGTTCTGAACTTTCATGAATGCCAGTTGTCTTAAAGGACATTATAAAGCAGGCTGAAATGGTTGTTGACTTTCAGGAGTCACCCACTGAATTGCTGCTTACATGTGGCATAGCCAGGTGTGAAATCCTGTGCTTGCATGTGTTGGCCAGAAGAGTTTAAAAGGTGAGTCTTAGTGGTACTTAGGGAGAGAAGAAAGTGGAGGAAGGTGTAGCCCTAGCGGGTGATGCATTGACATGTGATCCTGCATTTAATACTACTCTGTAACTTCTTTAATTTTAGTTTTGTATTCTAACTGAACCCTTATGGAGATGTATTTCCACAGCACGTTATTGCAAAGTGCGAAACATCTTCAAAATTCATTGACTTTAACAGAGTTAGAGGATACTCAGCACCTCCTGTAACTGGCTCCTAAATTTGCCTTCTGCTGTGTGATTAATCTATCTAATCATACTTAATATCTACCTGTAGATGGTGACAGTATGAATGTCCTCTTGGTTTTTATGTGGCCATGAGGAGGAGGGAAAAGAAAAGTAGAGAGATACTTCCAGAAATTACAGTCATTTGTAGGTACTGAAATAATGGCACACACGTTTTATTTCTGTTCTGTCTGGGTAACTTGGTAAATTGTGTATTGATTATGCTAATACAGTTAGTGTCTCTATTACTTGTCTGCAGAAATTATTCAAACATGTAGATTGAAGATGCACTTGGCAAAGTTACCATCCTAAGAAAAGGCTTTTGTGCAAAGATGGTTTTAAATTGAATTACTAATCATATGCTAATGGAAATTTATAGATTAAGTATTGAATTATAGGAAATGCAAAGTGCAAGTTAAAAATATATATTCTAAACTTCCTATCCCAACAGTCTTAGTTGCTATATTAGGTTTATTTTCACATCTCTCAAGGAATATGTTTTAGGAAGGGATAAATCAATAACAATCTATTTTTATAGTTTATTTTGGGATATGTGGCTTCTCCTGCTTTGTTTAACAAGCTGAAAAGAGGCTCAGGCATTTGGGGCAGTTCTTTTTTTTTTTTTTTTTTTTCTTTTTTAAAATTTATTAACCCACCTAGACTAGAAGAAAATAGACTTTTTTCAATTATCTTTTGCTTTTATTTTATTATGGTTTGTAATAGCTTAGAAGCCATAAATCTTAGCCAGAGTTCTCCAAAAGGCTTCCCTTTCAGTGAAAATGTCCTTTTTCACATTTTTCATTTTATCCATTTCTTTTCCATGCAAGGTTTTTCCCAGGCATCAACCAGAAATGACTTGTGCTCTTCCATAGGGTGCTAAATCTACAGATTAACTTTTCAGTGAAGGGGAATCCTGGTTAGTCAGTAGAATATGAATGAGATTTTGCAAGCTAGAAAAATCTGTGTGTATTTGTATTAACTTTATAAAATAATCTCCCTCCTTTATAGGCTAACCATGTGTCCCATGAAGAGACTTAAGCAAAAGGGGTGAAATCCTCATTGATCAGCAGGTGTTGCTGTAGAGCAGTCAGGAGATTAATGCTGTTTTCGGGACCTCTATATCAAAATTCCCACAGGTTTTCCTCATTGGCTGTCCTTGATGGTACTAGTTGATTTGTTGTGGGGTTTTTTTTTTTCTTTTCTTTAAAAAGGAATAGTTGGTCTTGATGTTGACATTCAGCAGCCTAAGCATGAGAGGTGCTCTGAACTGAAAGCAGGGTTTGCCTTGGACACTGGCTGTACCAAAGCTGAAATGTCCTAACCTTTCACATAGATGCAGCTTCAGTTTAGAGATACACTTTTTGCAGTAACATTTTAAAAACTGGTATCTGTCCAACCCACAAGCTTTTATAATGGGAGATAGAATTGACATGCTGGAATTCTGTTTCCCCTTACTGAGATTTTTTTTTTTTTTTTTTTTTTTAAATTGCTCTCAAGAAGTGCGCTGCCACAGTTGTTGTGGTGATCTGGTTTTTTTTGTCAAAATTTTATTATTTGGGGTTCCTGTTTGTCTTGTTTTTCAAAACTTGCACTGACAAAATATGTAGTAGGGACTTGATGGTTTGTTGTTTTAAGGAACAGGTAAGTCAATTGAGAAATATTTCTACAGCTAACAAAACAGGTGACCTGTGGTCATAAACACATAATTGTAGGGACAAGGAATATTGTTGCTTTTGTGACATTATGTCAAATGTATCTAGAAGTGCTGTTCAGCAGTAACATCACTTATAGTCTGGATTCATAAGCTATTGTTCTGGTTTCCTGAGGCCTCTCCTTTTACTAGTATTCTATGACTTTGTTATCTGGTATTTATCTTACCTTATGCTCGGATGTGGTATATGCTGTAATGAAGATGACATCCCTATGCGCAATTACAGTCCTAGAGTATCGGTAATTTTGATGTTTGAGTTAATAATAGTGCATACATGCTACTGTTTTATCTGCATATCATCCTTATGGCTTTTTTAAGTTACATTTCATGCTAGCGCTAGAGAAATGTTTTTGGTTAGTAAAATTTATAGCATCTTTCTATATAGGTGCTGTTTAAAGTTGCCTTCCTCTCCTGAAAGAAAATGGTATAGTTAATGTTTAAGGGAATTTAATGTTGGCTGCATGTCACACTACCTTTCAAAGTCAGGTGAGTTTAACAGTGGCCTGAGAGCTGAAATAGCACTGGAAGTTTTCAGAGTCTGGTTGTGGAAAGGCATAAAGTGCTCATTGAGAGCTGATGCTACCAGCTGTAGCTTACTTAATGTAACAAATACCCATGCTAGTTGGAGGAATGATCTAACTTAATGCAAAGGAAAATGAGATGCGATTTTGTAGATGATTTGTACTAATGCTAAGATTTCCCTAATTCTATGGGTTTTGTGGGTAGTTTTCTTATTCCTTTTACCGTATTTCCCCCTAAATGCAGTTTTAATTTTCCGGACAAATATGTCAGTCTAGTTGAATACTATTAGCAAGTCTTTGTGCCATGGCCTGTTGTGACCTACTGGGTTCTCTTGTGACTGAGAATCCTTAAAGGGCTTGAACAATGGTTTAGAAAGATGCTAACCACAAAGTTACCTGCTCTGGTACTTGTTTCCTTTTTTTCGTCTAATAAAGACATAGTGATCAGCCTTTGTTGAAAGTAAACCTCAGCTCTCACAGAATTTTCAGATCCCTAAATAGCAGGGAAGTTTTAAATGTTTGGTTTCACAAGGCATACACTGTCATGTTTTCACATTACAAAATTGCATACCTGAAAACAATTTGTTAGGCAGTATCCATGTTTGTTTTTTTCCATTTTAAGACCTAAAAATGTTTGGTGTACCTCTCAGTCAGCAGTGCGAAGCTGAGCACGTTTCGGTGTGCAGTCACTTCTCATAGCAGTGAAAGATTCTGGTGCTGCAGCTGGTGGCAGTAGACATTCAGTACAGAACAGCAGAAAAGATGATCTCTTGCATTTTGGTTTGCATACACTTACAAGTGGAGATCTGCTTCAAACAAGCAGATCTTGTTTACTTCTTAGCGGGTAGCTGCTTCATTTTAAGGTTTCCCACTTGGGAATCAGTTCTTGAAAAGTTTGTGTTTGGCCACGTCAGTTCCATCTTGAAACTTAAAAAATGGTAGAGTTTTTAAACTGCCTTTCTGGACCGAGTTGTGACATGTATTGTGGTTGAGGATTTCACTGGTAGATAGCAGATAAGTCTGCAACCTTTAATAAGGTTGATCAGTAGGTAGTGATGACCAAGGTGAGTTTCCTCTTGAGGGATGGCACAGTGGACTCATTTTTCAGTTTAGAGCTTGTTCTTGAGAACATTTTTTGGAAATAGATCAACAGCTGATGGTGAGCATAAACAGGGTCAGGTTGGGCTGCTGCAGAGGGGGCTTTGAGGAGGTCACAAAAGGCGGTATCTTTTTTTTTTTTAAACTGTATGCTAGTTATTTTCATTATTTTTCTTGCTTTATTAACGAGTCATACTCATCTGTGCTGCCCTAGTGAAAAATCTGTTTAGCTTAGTTGTGTTTGACCATGTGTTGCCCGAAACTCAGCTTTTCATGAGCTTTTCCCATTGCTTTCTTTGTCTGACCGGTTTCCTTTAGCTGTGAGGACTGCTGGGATGACTGCTTCAGCATAACAAAGAAAATCATACAGTATTATCACAGCTGAAGTACTGGTAACTTCATGGCTGCAAAATACAAGTTCAACTGAAACAGTCAGCTCATAAAATCATATTTTGTGAAATACTTGACTTACTCCAGGGCTGGGGAAACTTTATCAGATCTCTGTTGATGAGAAGAGTGTGCTTACTAGCCACAGCTCTGGGACAATTATAGGGATTGTTTAGAGTCCTCCGGAGATTGTACTTGACTCTTTCTAATATATGCACTGTGTTTCAAGTTTCTGGTGTCCTAAGAGTGTCCTTATGAAAACTGGTGTTTTTTTTCTAGAAACTCAGATTCTAGAAACAACCAGTTGTATGAAGCCTTGGGGTTGGCGGAGGAGGAAAAGAGGTACCTGTGGAGTGTGTATATGTATCTCTTCTTTTGAATATATGTCTAGATTTATATGTGACCCTAAGTGTTGCACTCTCTTGTCCCAAGAACCAGGAAAAATACCCCAAATCTTTGGATTTTAACTCAGTTGCATGATTATTTTTTGAGGTCTGAATTCTTGGGAGTGGAAATGCTGCAGAAGTGCAGTCTTTCCCCTTTCAGCTTTTTCCCCTGTGGAGGGAGAATGAATTCTTTTCTCTCTGCTGTTCTCTAACTCAAAGAACTCGGTCTTTGGGAGAATAAAAAGGAAATGGTTCTGCCTTTTAGCTCTTCCTTTACTTTTACTTTGGGAGAGTCAATCTTACTTAGGCATCGTATCAGAGCATATGAGAACAGCGCTCTCTAATTTTTCAAAGTAACAGCAGAATGGCTCTTGTTAGGTTCACTCTCGCCCAACAAGTTTTGAATAGTGAATCTGACAAGAATTGTATTGTTTTTAGTTCTACTGCTCTGGAAAGCTGTGAGCCAAGGGAAAGATGCTGGCTTAGTGTATACAGTAAAACAGCATGGGGTTAGTTCTCCTTTGCAAGGCTGTCTGCACTGCTGAGATGTTTGCTACTGAATATAGGATTATTATTATTTTTTTAAAGCTTATGTATGAATTAGCACACACACCTCTCCCGTCTGCCAGGAGAAGGCTTTCTCTTATCCATGTGGAGCGAGTAGAATCTTAAAGCCCAGAATTATTCTCCAATTTAGTTCCATAATCAAATACAGTAGAGAGCATTGAAGACAAATATCCCAGAGGAAATTTGATTTGTTTTTTAAGCCATGAAAACAATTTGGTCACTCTGTTCTCAGATTTGTAGCTTCCATACAGCAACATATTCTGTTTTGGTCTGGTCTACGCTTTCGCACTTTGCAGTGCAGCTTTTCTTGCCCATGTTGTACAAGCATTACTGGCTTTCAGAACTGAAGCTGGTGTAAAGATGCTTGAAACACTTCAGCTACCTACCTAACATCTTTTTTTGTTTTGTTTTTGTTTTGTTTACCTTTTTCTGACAGTAGAAGAAAATGAAACAGAGGACCAGCAGGCAGGTGTGGGACACACAGCCGCACAGACTGGTAATGCTGAATTCCTTCATTAGTGCTTGCTTACCGTTTGACAACAGTGTGAGGGATTTTTGTATCAGGGTGTTTTTGCAAAGCCTGCACTCTTCTTTCTCCGTTTCAGCTTAGAATGCATTCTTGGGGCTTGCAATGGAAAATAACATTCGTCTCCCCTCACCTTTCAATTCCTGAGAATTAGAAATTCTGCCTTTTGTAGGTCAGCCAGCTGAAAGTGAGATGCTTCTAAAGTGCAGCATGCTTTTCTTTCTTTTCTTTTTTTTTTTAAATAATCCTTCTCTACATCCCCCACATAAAACCCCACCCTGTGCCATTTCAGATAAACTTGAATATTCATTCCACTTAAACTATTTTGATATTTGTAAAATATGTGGATAAGGGTAATTTCTTTTAGGATTGTTTGTATAATTTCTTACCAGTCAGGGATTAATTAAGGGCTCCTTAATTTTAAGTCAGTGAGATTGGGTGGATAAAGCTGTTGTTTGAGTCAGGATCACAGGGATATGTATTGTTAATAATCATGAAGAAATAATTGTTAATTCCCAATAACAACAAGGACTCTTTTATTCTCTAATACGGTTCTGAGAATGCAAGAACTACTTCACTTCTGTCTTTGGTACTGATTCCACAGAATTTTATCTGAGGAGCAGGACTGACTCATCTGAATAGTCTCATTCATTCAGCTGAGGTCACCTTTTGGAGTAAGGGCTGACTCCTTAAGGATATTCCTAGAAGGCTAGTCATCTCTGAATACATGTAGGTAATTTGTTTGAGAACAGTTGGAGTTATTCCTCTTATGAAGGTGAAGAATGCAGTTAATTTTTTCTTCAGCTAGAAGACTCTGTATTTCTCTTGTGTGTGTGTCCTGTGGGTTTGTGTTTGGTGTTTGGTGCCTTTTATAGGTTATAGTGGCTCTGCGCATAAACTATATTGTTTGAAAAGAGGAAATAAAAGTGAGCAAGTTCTCTGCTTTTTTAATGGGAAGTTCCCAGACCCTTCTGAATGTACTGATGTCTCCATTTAGCTATCTGCAAACTTGGAAAAAAGTGAACTTGTACTGCTGTAGACACATGAAGTTGAAAAACAGAGGACTGCAAAACTGGAGATCAATGTGACAAGGAATGGTTGCTTTTCTTTATTTTTTCTTAAAATAATTCTCAATGGTTAAGTTGTCTTGCTAGTTATTTATTTCCCATCATGTCCTGTGTTGTTCTCTGTTTCTAGGCAAGATTTAACATTCTGTTTTTCTCTATAGCAAGAATGCAGTGCTGATATTAAAAACAAAAACCTTCTGATAGAGCAAGCAGTACAGAAGGCCCACACTGTGTACGCACTGCCAGAAGTTTTTATAGTAATACTTTGTATCTAAGCTCTGGCTCTAACCATTAAATGTGCTTTTTATAGAGTACCAAGTTATAAATGTAGTGCAGCTACGGCATATTAATCTTACTGCAGAGATTTAATGAGGCAGTTGTTTTGCGATGGACACTATTGGGAGCAGAGAGCGACAGAGTTTTACTTTACCACTGAGCTGAAGAAATATTCCTTGCCTGGTAATAATTATAACCACATGATCTAAGTTTTCCTTTCTTTTGCCAGCACTTTTCCATGCAGAAGTGGCTTGGAAGGAGGTCTACTGCAAGGCAGTGAAATGGATTGGAAAGGAGGCTGTTTTCTTGGTAGTTTGATGTTTTAGTTGTGATTAGCTATGGATCCTTGTAGCATAGGCAGAAATATGTAAGATGAGTTTCACGAATACAGATAGTCTTTGCCAGTCCACTGAGATGGCTTTTAGATATTCATTACTTTTACTTGACTTTTATATGGGTTATAAAAAGTAAATGTGGTGAAACCTCATTTTTACATGGGCAGAATACAATTTCTGCTGGTTGGCCTTAAACCGCTCCCATACTTGAAATTAATTGAAGTCCATGGCTTTATTGCCTCCAACGCTTTTAAGCCAATGCAATTTTTCATTTTCCCCAAAGTTGCAGTTTTATTAGACCAAGTTACAGCAATAACATCCCTTATGAGGAGGAGGAAGAAGGGAAGGGGAGAACCACCTGCCAGGGAACATAGTAATGAGAAAATCATGCTTCTTTTAATTTCCATTTATAAATAACGTTAACATAATCAGTAACAGAAGACAACTGTTCTTTCTCGTCGTCTTTTTTTTTTTTTTAAAGTGCCTTAATAGGCTGAATTTATTTCTGTTCCAAAAAAGTAACCCTCCTTTCCATACTAGATAATTTTCAATGATATCTGCAGATGGAGCTGATATGTGTATTGTTGCTGATGTGTCTTGAAAAATTTCCATTGGTGCACGGCAGCCTCCGAAATAGGGCAGGGAAGCCTCTGGAAATGACAGTGGCATTTGCAGATGTTGGGAAAGGTAATCTTACTAGGAAGACAATCTTTGTTGAGGGAATTGTGGCTGTGATTGTTGCAGATATTGGGGAGAAAGAAATGTGGGAGATGAATGACATTTGCCCTGAAGTCTGTATGTGAGCATGAGCTTTGAACAAGAGGTTAAGGAGAAAGTATAGATGAATGCATATTGCATTTATAAAATACGTTTTATTCTAGGGTTAAACCATGACATCTTTCAAAAAAGCAGCTCAAATAAGGCAGCTTATCCTCAGTTTAAGTAACTATTTAAAGTTAGACCAGATGGAAGATATTTGTTGTAACAGAAAAGCTATCTATTCACAAAGCATCCAAATGATATTTTCTCTCTTTAAATATCTTTTTATTTTGGTGGTGACATCTCTTCACGTAAGCAGATCACAGTGGAAATGCATTCATTGAGAGGGGCTGAGACTGCCAGAACTCATTTCACAAAGCTGTCGTAGGCTAAACTCGAACCTAGGTCCCAGAGGGTCCCACTTAAGTGTTGACCTAAAAACAAATGTGCCAGTTGGCTAGAGCATGTATTCTAAAGTTGCAGCAGAAGGGAATAAGCTTGACTGACTTCTGTCCCTGTAGAGTTTATATCTGCAAATGCAGAAGGAGAAGCAAACATTTATTAGTCTTAAAATGATTCTAATTTTAATAACTGGTCTCTAAGTAGGAAGCTTTAAATTGAGCGATTCTTTAGGCTTTTGTGCAAAGGGGTGCATGTGTGCCTACGTGTGTGTGTATTGCTGAATTCCTGTGAAGTGCAAGTGTTTCTGAATAATAAGTCTTGAGAATTCCCTCCCCTCCCTTTTCTTTCCTTCAGCATTGTACTTAAAGCAGAGTCAGACGCTACCCTTATTTTAAAACAAACAGGTCTGTAAACTTTATGTGCAGCATTTAAATACTCATGTTAAAATTCAAACCCAGTGCCCACATTTCCCTGCGTGCTGTCAGTTTTATGAGATGAAACTGGGAGCTTGAGCTGAACAACTAATAGTATGCGATGTGCACATGCAGCCTTCCAAGTGTTTAATGATGTTGGGGTCAGTTTGCAACAGTTAAGACAATTATTTCTTTTTCTGAATTGCTTATAGCTTGGTGATCTCCTAACTACTTTTATTAATCTTGCAAAATATCTTGGAAAATGAAGTGGCAATGGAAGTTATTAGATTCAGAGCATTCAACAATGGCTAAAATGCCATGAAGTCCTTTTATTTAATTAGCATCCCTTTTTGGTGTGTAAATTTGCAGACTACTCCTCTATTTGGAAGTAGTTGCCCAAGTGGAAGTTTTCACTCTTGAAAGAACCTTGTGAATGTAATTTGTCATATAAGGATCGCACTCAGTGTATAGGCAGGGCTTTTGCACAGCAAATATATTTTTGCCTTCAGAATGTGTTTTTTATTTTTTAAAATTAATCTGGTTTCCCTCTGTAATATAATTCCCTGAAAAATAAATTCTGCCCTTTACCCCTGTCAAAGAAATTCCTCGGTTTTGATCACGAGCCACATAGCATGAGGAAGACTTCCTGACATGGGTCATTTCCAGTTTCTGCTTGCGGGTCTGTCTGTATTTGAACAGTTAAAGGGCAGGGTGCAGCAGTGTGGACCAAAGGATGTAGAAAGATGATGAGAGCCCTGACCTTCATTGTGGGCAGCAAGAACGCCTGCGCTTTGTGCACAGTGGCAAATACAGGAATGGCTGTGCCCACGTCACTGTAGGATGCTGAGAGAGGATTTAAGTGGTTTAAAGTGGAATCGCTCTCCTCCTCACCCCTTCCTCATTCTAATGTGAATTTAGTGTTAGCATGTTTTAGTTTCTCTCCTTTCAAGTAGTTGTGCATGATCCTAATCAATTGCAACGCTAAATAAAGTGGGTTCACAGATACCATCTCTGTTGCTGTGGACAAGAAGCCTACTCCTGGTTAGTCACCCTCTTGGCTAAAGAGCATAACATCTTAAAATGTACTTGCACAATCTCCTGTTATTATGTGAGTTTGTCCTTGTTTTCCAAAATGACTTGTTTCAGTCTTAGCTCTCTCAAATATCTAAAAGGAAAGATGAGGCAGCCAAAGCAGAAGAGGGAAAAGTGGTGAAATGCATTCCTTTTGCTGGAATGTACACAACCATTTTTCTTCTGCATTTCACTTGTTGTACTGTGGTTCCCAAGGAAAAACAAAGTTAAGTGCCAGCTTGCTTTATTAGGGAAGACAGATTGTTTTATTTCTGTCTTTTGAAGGAAGCTTTTAGTAAAGTGGGCGAAAAGTCAGGAGTAGTTAAAGCTACTCTGCTCCTCAGAGGAGGAAAAGTTCTAGACTTCGCATTATCTCACTCTGCGCTGGTCATCTGCAGAACCGAGGTAGTGCAGCGAGCTGTGTGGCTTCTCTGCGCATAGGGGATGGCAGTGAGACTGCACATTTCTTCCAGTTTAGAAGCTTCAGCTGGGTTCAGGACTGCTGCTCTGAGGCTAGAGCTATCCTGCTATCCTCAAAATGCTTGTTAACATGTCAAACAGAGAAAGCTGTCCTTGTGCACTATTTAGGTTTTATAATAGTTAGTTTCCAGGTTTCCATGATCTGGCAAATACAGGTACTTTATCGGGTTTGTCTTAAGTCATACGCAAGTTCAAAGCATGTGTAGCATTTTGACCCAGGGTATAATCTTTCCAGGGCTTGCTTTGTGTCAGATAGTGTGGTGATGGAGCATTGGAGTGGGTTGTAAAATCAAGATTAATTTCATGTTTATGTAAATCAAATTTGTTAGTCTCTTAATTCTGGTAATTTCCTGTGAAACGCTGTAGTTAACAGTGAAAAGAAGTTCCTGCACACTCATTGATTTGATTTTTCTTTTCATTGAAAACTAATTGCATAGGTAGTTTATCCTTTCTTACAATGATCAAAGCAGCTTCAATAGCTGTGATAAAATTGACAAACCTAACATTGAAGCATGGAAGAATTGCTTGAGTGAGAAATGGAGCTGCATTTGTGGGAGTAGAAGGGAAATTCATTGAGATTAGAAAAAAATTAAGGAAAAAAGCCTCCTTTGTTTATTTAGCAATAAAATCTACAGTATGCTGCAGGCTCATGCCGAATATGTTTCTTCTCCTCATTACCACAAGAACCTATCTTGATTTTTTTTTTTTTCTTTTTAAAGGTTCTCTTCTTAGATGCCTGACGTCACGGTCTTGATTTTCTTTCAGACCCTAACTGTAAACTAGAAGACAAGGCAGAAGATGGAGAAGTGCTAGACTGTAAGAAAAGGCCAGATGAAGGGGAGGAGTTAGAAGAAGAAGCTGTACACAGCTGTGACAGCTGCCTCCAGGTGTTTGAGTCACTGAGTGATATCACAGAACACAAGATTAATCAATGTCAACTGACAGGTAAACAATACTTATCACTTTGTTGCTTCTTGCACTGTTCTATTTCTGATTCCCATCCTCTGCTTCTGATCTCCCTCCTCCTTTCTCCGTTATTATACTCCTGTACTGGAATGCTTGGGTGAGACCTTTATAAACAGACTCTGGGACAGGATTATACTGTAAATGGGGCACTATACATTTCCTTCATACTGAAGGATGTATGGATAATTACTGCGTTGTCACTGTATTTAAAGTGTTCGTTAGCTGTCTGTGCCTGACTGCTGCTTGTATTTTCTAGATTCATACTGTACAGCTTTCTGTACTTTGCTTATACATTTATTTTCCTAGGTCACTTGTGAACATAGAGGGTATTTGTAAATGCGGTTTAAGTGCAACCGCATAATGAATGAATTTGCACAATGGCATGTTGCAGGTCTGGGCTGGATGTTGTGTTAGTCTGATCTGTTAACTACAAATGACTGTACAGTAATCAGTAACTGAAAGTTGAGAGGAATGAAGCAGATTGTTAGAGGGAAAATAAAATCCCAGCTATAGTCAAGGAGCAGAACTGAGTGCTGATCAGATACTACTGAATTGAGCAGAGCTGGGTGAATGGACCTGTAGCCAACCCGGGTTCCTCTTTGAAATAATTGTAGTCAGCCCCCTCACCGAGGAAACCACATGAAATCTGCTGAAGTAGTTTTGCCCTTTAGATTTAGTAGGTCTTTTGATGGTACGCACTGTAGGTCCAAACAGACTCAGTATCAACAGAAAGGTGTTTTTATTTTTTATTAGATGGCACTTTAGTTTTAGCCTCTACAGTGTAAAATGTATTTATTGTGCAGTGCAGTTATGTTAAAAACCTTCCTTTATTATGACTTTGTAAACAAGGAAAGCCATCCTTCCCATTTAGGAATGCTTTTAGAAAGTCTGCATGTGCTCATGTTTGGAGAGCTCTCTGAGTTATCTTGGTTCCAGTAGATCCATAGGCTAAGTCCTGGCAGGACGACATAAAAGTCAAGTAGCAGCACTGCTCTTGAGGGCGAAGTATGAAAAGAAGGTGAGCAGAAGAGGAATAAGTGGGCAGGAGCAGAAGGAAAGTTGAGGAAGTAATGTGAATTTGTCAAATGGTTTTTATCCCAGCTTCAAATTATGGAAGATGAAAATCTGCCGCAGCAAGAAACGTTTACTTTTATTAATATATCGCTTTGCCTTTTCTTGCCTGTAAAATGTTTTTTGAACTTCAAATACAGTCAGTTCTTCCATTCCCTAATCACTCCTACAAACTTCTAGAATGTATTTGTCTATATTGCTCATGGTTTCTGGCAGTATGGATATTCTGTCGACTTTAAAAAACTTAATGTTTTTCTCTCCTTTTCTTCATACCTGTCTTCTTTCTTTTGCTCTTTCTATGTTGAAAAATTAGTGGCTTTAGCTTGTCTCTTCCTTCCCTCTCCCAGAAAGCACTCCCCTTGCCCCAGTCCTCTGGATCTCCCCTTTACTGCCTCAGATCCCATTTATTCATCCCTGTTTTTTCACCTTGATCTGATATGGCTGTTTCTCCTTTCTGGTTAGTTAGTTGCTGCTCCCTCCCCACTTCTGCCAAGTGGTTTCTCTACTTTAAAGCTGCAAGCAGAATGCACTGAACAGTGCTTGCACAGCTGGGTTGAGAAACTGAAGAAAAGCAGGTGGGGGGAGCAGTAAGTAGGAAGAGTCCTGGAGCACTGCTTCTGAACACAGCAGTTCTTGCTGAGAGTTGTGTTGCTAAATGAGAGTGAAAACAAGTATGCTGGATTAGTGAATTTGGGGTGCACGTGTAAAGGCCGGAATATATGTATGATGTCAAAGGATGGGGGAATGAAAATGAATCTTGAAGGAAATTGTTTAAGTTCCTAAAAATACCTTTGCTTCTCTTTCAAGGAAACTTGTGATAGTGAATGGGTAGGGATTGGACTGTTTGAAAGCTAATGAAGTGAACAAAAACCTAAACCGCACATCCTTCTGGACTACCAAGTTGACAAAAAGCCAACTGTCCTCTGTTTCTAAATATAAATGACCAAAATACACCCTTAAGTTGAGAGAGGGGCCTGAATGGAATGGCCAGAGTTGAGGATTTCTTTTCTCCAGTAAAAAAATACTAAACAGGTGGTTAGTGAGGTGAATTCAATGCAGGGTCCTAAGCTGCATGTATGGCCTAACACTAAGGATACAACATTTAAGAAAACCTCATAGATTTAGATTATTTTTAGTTAATCAGTGACAAACAATTGACAGACAAGCAGCTTACCTTTCTTTTCTGAAGCACAGTATATATTTGACAAAAATAAAGTTTGCTTTTAGCATTTTAGGCAAGCTCCCTGGACTCTTGCCTTTCTCTTGGACTTCCACCAGTGCCTTTGGGTGCCACGCTCAGATTCAGAGTTTTCAGAAAAAGTATTACCATGGAGGAGTGATTGCACTTCCCTTTCTCATCACAGTCTTCTGACACAACAGGGTGTTACATAATTGCTCTGGTTGTCTCCTTTTGGAGGAGTCCCAATGAAACTAGTAGAGACCCTAAGGTATTTGTCTGTCACTAAGTTGTTAATGAAAGGCAAGTGTTTTACCAAAATTGAATTTTTTCTACTATATTCTGTTGTTTGGGTCCACTGTGTTCTCTCTGGAGGAGGGCAGAGTGTATCATCTATCCTGATGTATGATCTTTCCAATCTGGGCCTCATCTCAGGTACTGAAGAGTTACCTAAGTTGTCCATTATGTAAAAATGCCAGGGCTGTCATCCTCTGAAACTCACATTTGAGTTCTGAAGCCCTCCAAACCCTGATTTTTCAGATGGCTGAGCCAGCTGCAGCTTGTCTGGATTTTACTGAGCTTTGGAGGTGCTCTGTGAGATGCACAGGGAGCTGCACTGCAAGAATTTATGAACTGCGCATGTTGACCCAGTTGTAGGGTCATTTTCCATACAGCTATACTGGGTAAAATCAACAATATTACATTGATGGAACAAACAGGATGGCAAACCAATGGCTTCAGACAACCCTTTAGTAAAACCCTAAATACGAAAGATGAGAGTTGAGTGTCCTGACTGCCCCTAATTCTGCCAACCTTGTAACATGCTTGAGAATGGGGCTTGCCACTGTGGGTTCTCAAGTTGATACTGGGGCTTCTAGTTTTTGCATTTGAAAACGTTAGATGTGTTCTTCTGAAGCTTTGACACTTCAGGGGAAGGAGTAAAATTGCTTTATTGAATCTTCATTCTGCACTCTCAGCCAAAGACAGGAATGGGGAGAAGGGAGCTGGTTTATTAAACAGTGGTCGCAATCTCTCAAAGTGTCAGTCACCCCCACCTATTCAGAGGATAGTGGAAGATGAGATTTACTTACAGCTCTGTGAGATTTAGCTCTCAGGATCTTGAATTGCTGTTCTCTTGCAGATTTTTTCAAAGGAGAAGAAAAAAGTTCTCCCCAACTGGTTCCTTCCTGTAATCTGTTGTTTGAATTGAACTCATGTTCTTTTTCTAGAGGAGGGCATAGCTGCTCTTTTATCCTAATGTGTGTGCTATTGATCTTTTCAATTTGGTTCTGATCCAATATCCATTGAAGTCAATGAAAAGATTCCCATTGACTTCAGTGGGGGATGGAACAGGCCCTTCATGAGCTATTTAGTAATATTTTTTGCTATGATCTGAAATTCTTATACTGAAGCTTTCTCTGAAAAGGTGATGATGTATTTATGTTAATGGCTGACAATTCCTGTGATGTTTGTGGAATACAGATAATGGATAAATGGGGGAAAAAGTAAAAAAAAAAGTCTTTTCAATACTTGTAACCATGGGCAGATAAGATGCTGAACTATATTAATTAAGTCATTACGAAAGATTGGCAATAAAAATATGGATTTAATAGTGTTTCTCTCTGATGTTAAGGCTTTTCTCACTCTATCCTTCCTGCAGCATTTCCATTTAATAACTCCTGACCCACGTGCACATTGTCATCCTCTAAGTTGTGTATATAAGTAAAGGATCCAATTAACATAGCTATGAACTTGATGTCCTTCTAGTATATGTCAGTTTGGATCTCACTGTAGGAACATGCATGCAGGATCAAATGTGGTGCACTACTGATAAACCTTCAACTGCACCTTCTCTCCTTCTGCCAACAGGAAAAGAAACTTAACCTTTTGCAATTCTGCCATGTATGCTGTTGGTGGGGCACAATTTGTCAGACACTTTCCCTAATCTCCTGCTTGACTTATAACCTCTTCTCCCTGCACAGTGCTTCGTGCTGTTTGTTTCACCTTTCAGTCCTCAGGGATTGTACTCTATGAAAGTCTCTGTATACGTGAGAACTGCCTCTCCGCTGGCTGACTCTGTGTTCAGAGGCATTCAGCTCAAGCTTGGTTCTCTTGAAGATCCTGTAGGTTGCTTTGGCATCAGAAGTCTCAGTCATAACCAGAGTAATACTAGAAAAAGGAGCATCCTATGGTGCTGCCTTGCTTGCAGTCAAACATGCAGTGAACATGCCAGTCTAGTTGGCTGAGTTGTTGAATAACTCAACAGCAATGGACGTGCTGGTACGCAAGACTGCCATCCTCCACCTGAATGTGAGTAGACCTAGTGCGTGTTACAGGACTTCCCTACCAGCCCCATTAGCATCACAGGCTGTAAAACATGTCTGAAAGCAGG
This sequence comes from Gymnogyps californianus, assembly GCF_018139145.2. NCBI lineage: Eukaryota > Metazoa > Chordata > Aves > Accipitriformes > Cathartidae > Gymnogyps > Gymnogyps californianus. The sequence goes on from NC_059472.1 coordinate 50,531,843, forward strand.
CTACTGAATCATATGCAGGCCTAGCTTCAAGGTTAAGAGTGTTCTGAGGTAAAAAACATGAGGTATTTCTCCATTGGGGATATTTATTTTACCTTTAGGTGATTAGGTAGACTTAGTTCTATGCTTTGGGCTCTAGCTTAGTGCTAGAGCTTTGACACGTTGAGTAAGTATGTCAGGTAGAGCTGAGAGCCATTCATGTTATCCCCTAAGTTGTTTCTGATGTTGAAAAGGTTACTGGCTATAGCTGTGTGTCCCCTGCCAATGAGGAGATGCAGTCCTGCTCTCTAGCCCTGCTCTGAGGTTCCTCTTGCATGCCATCTGAAAATAATTCCAGCAGATATATTGGGGACCAGTTGTTCTTAGTGCTGCTCTCCATCAGCACTGGAGTATCACTAGGCTGGGAACTTCTAGCTCAGTCAGTATTTCTGTGTTTCCAATTATGACCAAAATTAATTTTCATGAATATCATCCTCCTGTGTGGTTGAGAAACACCTTCTTGCATGTCTAGAAATAAGAGGCTGTGCTACCTAACAGCTTCGCAGACAGCATGCACCACGAGTGATCATGGACTTAGCAAATGGGAGGTAATAGAGATTCCACTGTAATGGTTTCCTTCTCTTGCCTCTTTTCTCTTCTTCCTAGTGCCCAGGAATCTTTCATCTTTCTGAATGAGTTGGTAATGCCAGGACCATCTCCTTCACTAGAAGACTTGAAAAATTTCCAGGGGATTTTGTCCCAAAGGATGTATGCTGTGCACAGTGAGACTACAAGATAAATCTTGTGAGCACTTGGTGTTGTCATGCTTTGGTATCCTAGCTAGAATTGCTCTTCCTGCTAGCAAAAGAATCCTAGAGCTGGCCAAATATATTGCAAATCTTGCCATTGTTTTTTCAATTTCCACTATCAGTGTGGAGAAAAGATACATGGCAAGGGTCCTCGGTCATTTCTGCAGTACAGAGAAAATCCTGAGCTTGATAAAAGTGCTTCTGAGGACAAGGACCCTAAGAAGTTAAATCTATGATGCACCAAAAGCATATTCATCTGCCTCATTGCAGTTAGTGGCACAATGCCAAGCACTGTTTGCCAAGTACAGTTACTTCACTTGAGAGAGTCACCCTGTTTCTCTTGAGAATTCCTGCACCGAGGACTGCATGTGGATTTTACATTAAACAGTTATTGAATGAAAGACAAACAGTGCTTGGACTGGGGACTTCAGCTTAGGCCTCTCTTTTTCCTTAGAGGGGTTCCCAGTTGCTGTACTACAGAGACATGCTTCTACTTTTCCATTTGCTTTGGACCACAAACTTCTGACTTCTTCCTCACAAAATGGCATTCTGTTTGACTGAGACAGTGGAAAGCAGACCCTCTCCTCCAGTTTCCTGTCCCAGCCAACACACATGGTAGTTCAATGTGCTTCTTTGAGTTTGCAAGTTGTGGACTCACATCCTTTCAGAATTACGTGGTCGAAGACCCATATCTGCAACTCCAAATCCTTGATATTTGGGGAAAAGGGGGAATAGGGTGGTAACTACAGCCTCTGTCTCCAAAGATCATGATTTTGAATTCAGAGAGCAGTGTAAAGCCTGTCAGTGGACTTGGATGGAAGATTTATATGCATTACAGAATGGCCAAGGCCTGCTAAAATCATAGCAATTTGGAGAATCTGCCATACAGAACGTCGTATGCAAAACTGCATGCTCCTAGGGAGGATAGATGAAGGTGTTTGATAATTGAGTTCTTAGATTTTCATATCAAAATTCTGTATAAATACTTCTGTAGGTAGCTTGGTACTGCTCAGATGTGGCGGAAGCTTGTATACGCTGGAGCTGAAAGCTGTGAAAGTAGGATGCATAGCCTTCTTGCTGTTCTTTAAAACCCCTGTGCTTACCTTGAGAGACAGTAGTTCCATGATGAACAGCCAACATGGGCAAGGAGGCGTAAACTCCTCCCCCTTTTGCTTGGAAACCATTAATCTCTGCTCTTGAGATTGTTAATCAGTCATAAAACCAGTAGATCTTCATCTCCTGGGTGTTTTAAAAGCAGCCTGTTGCACTTCCTGAGTTGTCTGTCAGTGACCTCTTGTAAATGAAAGCAGCTGATGTCTCTATCATGGAACTGTTATTCTTGACTCTGGGAACCCCCGTAATAAACCTGTTCATGAGCATTAATTGTAAATGCCAGAGCTCTTGCTCTGTTTGGAGGTGGGAGAGGAAGCAAGTGGTGGTGTCTTGCAAGGGGCTTTGAGTGCTTCCTGTGTATCTTTCATTGAGATTTTTTTCTTCAATTTTGCTTCCTATTTTCCTCTTATTCTAGCCTGATTTTTCCATCACTAAAAAGGGCAGGTGATTCTTTTAGCACATACTGGCAAGGATAGCTTTGGTTGGCTTATCTACTGTATATGTCCACCAAGGACTTTACACCGTGTGAACCTGAACTCCCAACACAATGGCAAGATACCAGATCAGACCTGGTGTCCCTGCACCAGTGAGGAAACCGTTGCCTCGCTGAGTACCATGGACAGAGACACCTCCTTGCTGGCCCAGGAAGTCCTGGTCTGCGGCAGAAACCACTCAACTGGAGACTGTAGTTCTCTCATTGGCAAAGGGGTTTGGGGTAGACAGCCCCAGTGCAGGGGTTACCAGGTCTAGTTGTTGGTACAACTGTCTCTCAACTGTCTTTTACATTTAAATAATCTAGCATCATGTATGGGGTTCTTAGGGCTCATCTCACAGCAATCCATGCTTTACTGGGCAAATGGAGTATGGCAGCAGAGTTATGCCAAAGTGCTGTTACACATACAAGGTATCCATTCCTGTCCGGAACATGAATTCAATCATCCTGGGACTTGGACGTCACACATTTGAACCATGCTTTTGATCACTTCTGCTCAAAGCTTCTCAAGTAAATACTCTTTCACTGAAGATAAAGAGTGAATATTGAGGGCAACAGTACACTGTTTTGCAGGTTAAAAGACCCCATGTGCCTGTCACCCAGAGTCTGTTTTTCAGCATGTACTCAAAGGATTATGTAAACAATATACCTTGCTTCAGTGTCTTCTTCCCAAGTCATGCTCAGCAGTAGGACTTATGGTCATAGTCCTAAGCTATACCAGTGGACATGTCTATGTGGTGCTTTTTTGACATAGGACTGTGAAAGCATCAATTAGGCATACCTGACATGCCATTGTGGGTGAGTGCAATAGCATTAGGCTCTGGGAGGGGCCACGATAACATTATAAATAGTTCCTCTTCTGGCTTTGGTATTTTGTGGTTACCAGGCTAGCTCTACGTCATCGTCCCTGTCTCCAAGCACTGACTTGCCCAGCTCCCTAGCTTTTTCAGACTTAGTTCAAGTGCCTCCCTGGCACTCTGTTGAAAATCTGCCCTAGCTAGATCCAGAACTTTGCTTTACTACATTGACAGTCTGTTGCTCCATTTATTTATAGCCACTGCTGGGTGTTCTAAAGGTCAAGCTGTTTCCTCACAGAGCATTTCCAAATGGGCAGTACAGGGTATCTCTCTGTGTTACCATTTGGCTACTGTGTCTTTCCATTGAATATTAACTTTGCTCTCCCAGTGCTTGAGTGACATCTCCCGCCTGTTTCAGAAGAGGGTCCAATTTCTGAGATCTGCCAGGTGATGACATGAGGTAATCCACTGACCTTTATCAGGCATTGTGTGGAGGACGTAACTGCCAGAGTTCATTCCAGATTTGGGAGGGCAGTACTATAATCACTATTTGATCTATGCAGCTGAAATTCCTAATTCTTATTGTCCAAGGAAGACGGTTGCCTGCAGGGGAGAGAAAGGAGGGGGCAGGGGAATCATCAACACTGGCACATGTGTGAAGAAGAAAAAATAGTCATTACTTACCCTATGATAACTATGCTGCTTCCAATTACTGTTGTAATCAATATGGATCCTGTGGCCAAGCTTGTCTTGCTTTTCACAGTCCTCAGTAATACAGACTTTGAATTGTAAAGCTGCTGCTGATACAGGGTCATAGCTACCCTGACCTTTACCCAGTACAATGGGAATTCATGTGTATAATTCTAATAGACGCACTATTAAAAATGAAATAATGATTGTCTTGCATGTATGCACATATATACACCTACAGTCCATATTGACTACAGGGTTTCAGAGAATCAGTTACTGTAGAGTAAATACCTGTTGTTTATTCTATGCTTCTATTTTACTGGAATATTTATAATATATTGTCAGTGTATTACAAAATGGGTCTTGTTGCCATGACAAATTAGTCTTGTGTGTAAGTCGTGTATTTCCTGCACCTTCTACAATAATTTTCTTGAAATACTTGCTGTTTTTATTATTGGTGCTTGCTTTAATTACCATTTAGAAATGAACGGAATGGGAGGTACAACAGATTATCATTACTTATATGTTCAGCAGTTAAATTCATAGCTTGAAAGCCAAATGTAACAAAATGCCCCACAGCTCTTTAACACTTTGCTTAATACAGTTGTAGAAGAACCTTAATTCATGTTTATACAATCAGCTGTAGAATGTTAAGGTTTCCAGGTGATGTGGTAGTTCACTAACACACCACCTATATGGGCTCAGTTTATCCTCTCAAGCATCATCTGGAGGGTGTAAAAACCCCACTTTTTATGAAAAAAGAGAATTGTTGGAGGGGAAGGGTCCTTAAAGACATTCCAGTCCCTGCCTGGTCTTGGCATAATAACCTGTCTGAGATGGTTGTAAAATCACTTCTGCTTCCACACTGTGACTCTGTTAGTTAAAGAGAATAGGGTTAAGACAAAGAGAAAGCACATCTTAATTCACCCAGGGTGTTCTGAGCTTTTTGAGAAAGATGCCTATTGTATTGAATACTCTGTTGTGGAAATCCACTGTGATGTTCAGATAGAAATTTAGCCCTGGCACAGGGTGCTGCACCTATGGAAAATGCTGGAACCTGCAGTCCCTTTTACTAAAGCTCCTGTTTTTTGCAAGACACCAGACACGCCATTAATTCCAACTGTTCTTCCAAAATGACTGATAGTTGAGGCAAACTCTTTCTTAATGTGAACCCTTAATATTCCTAATTTTATATCCCTGTACTTGTACTAAGAGGTCATAGTCCTTAGCTGGGGATATCATTTGGGAATGCTGTAGTGTAACTGAGATCTATGACCTCTTAATAAGCATCAGGAGAAAGAGATGGGGATCATTCTACAACATGCCCTCGGGGTACTTTCCCTTCAAGAAGGCAAGCTGGAACTGTTCAACTTTTTTCTTTCTTTCAGTTTTTTACCTTCAGGGGGAAATTGATCGATTTGGAGATGATTATTCCATAATCTCTGAATTTTTCTCTTCTACACTGCAGTGGGAACTCCTTGAAGTTTAAAGGGGTTGTGTCTCCTGTGTGCACTGTGGAATGAACCCAAGGAATTTATGGGGACAGCAGTTCTCTTAGCACAGTTAGTGGAATAGTAGGCAAGTTTGGAACTAAAGTACCAGGAGGGTCTGTGGACAGAAAAGGGTAAATTTGTTATTAAATTTGGCTGACTAAGCATGATCACTTCTCTCAATGGATGCTTCATTTGGGATTTATTTTTGAGGGGAGGAAAGTGGGCTTTTCCCAGAAATGTGGATGTATTAAAGACGTGGTAGAACTGAGAGTTATCATGGTGAATTGAAGCAAACTAGAAAAGGTGAACTGGCAGTCGACTTTTAAAAAACTCAAACTTCACAAAGAGTATTTGACACGGATTTAATAATGACATGAAATGCTGGAACTTTATCTGTGAAATTTTGGTTTAAATTTACTCTTAATAATGTTATCCAAATCATGGTAAGTTTATACATGTACAAGTAAAGTGATTTAGTATTTTTGTCTGTAATATTTCTGAAGCATGTAAAATGCAGTAAATTATTTTGCCTGTATGTAAACAAGGAAAGCATGCTTTCAGGACAGGGAATGAACTGGAGCGCTTCAAAATGTCTTTTGAAATAGAACTGTACGTAAGATAGTGCCATGGGTTGGCACTTGGTCGGTATGTATAGTATATGGGAATTCATTTTAAATTTCGTAAAAATACCTGTCACTGGTTTATTACCTCCCTCACCATGACCAGAAGCGGTGTCTCTCGTTTGTTTTACTGCTGGATCCCAGCAGGAAGTGCAGTCTAATGACTGAAGGAAGGTTGGGTGACTCATGCGGGGGAGGCTGGAGAAGGGTCAAGTTTTTCAAGTACTTTGCAAACCTTCTACCAGCTGTAAAAGCAAAGCATAGGGAAATGAAACGGCAGTTGCTAATTTACCTTTCTCTGACAAATGCAGGCTTCAGCATGAGTGCATAACGCATCAGTTTTACTGTTAACATATTAATTAACATCAATAATTTTTCATATGTATGTGTGTATTTCTTATTGCTATTATCTCATTTCAGTACGTGGCTAGAAGTGATGCTTGGATTTTTGCAAAACACTGAGCATGTTTGATCTTTCCTGTAAATTCAGTTTCTAAGCAACACGTCCTTTGTCCTGAACTATTTTAATATATCAATAACCGTAGATTTCTGTATGATTCTAATTAGTCTTCTAAACTGCATTTGAAATACTTAAAACAGTTTTAATATTTGCTTTTTCTGTCATGTTATGATTAGAATATTTTGCATTACAGGGCAATCTTTCCTTCACTAGGCATATGTGTAGCCTGACTTGAGAATGTTTTTCAGTTTTTGTCCATCAGTTGGCTGTAATGTTTGCTTCACTGAAACCAATGGAAATGTCATTATTATGTTTGTTGAAGGCAGGATTTCTACTAGTGAGTTCAAATTCTCATTTGATTGTGTTATTGCTCTCAGGATTCTTCTCCATGGCACTCAGATCTCTGCATTTCCAGCACTCTCTATCATTTCAAAATAGTCAGTGCTTAACAAACTTATTTCCAAATAGCACTTCCCAAACAACTGACAGGCTGTGGTATTAACCCTATAGTTGCAAGCAGTTTCCCATGGCAGGTTAGTTTGAAAGTAGAAAAGCTTCCCCTGTCTGCCATGATACCAGGTGCTCTCAAAAGCAAAGGCTGAGAAAATGTAAGAATGCAGTTTATCTCATTAAAATTAGATTCTGCCTCTTTTGTGACCCTCTCCACCTGTCACTGTCTTTGATTTTCTCTTGTTATTTGGTATGCTTATTCTTGCTACTGAGGCTCTACTTTTCTGTCCTTGTTATCTTTATACTTTCCATTCTCTTACTGAGTGTTTCTGGAGGTGTGCTTTTATTTCTGTTGCCTTTTCCACTATCAGCAGGTCAGGTATCCCTGCAGTTCTCCCTTTGTCTGAGAAGGGTGGAGATGATTTTCTCTAGTGCTGGAGTATCCCACTGTTTCTTTCCTTCTTGTCTGTTCTCCCTCCTTTTTCACTCTCCACTTTTCTACTGTTTGTCTTTGTTCCCTTTTTGCCTCTAGGATCTCTAGAATAGTGCTACTATTCCTATTGGGTACTTCAGCAAGAATAGCAGACTGAAACTCACTCAATATACTTAGTTTCATTCTACAGCCTCTGCTGGACTTGATCATGCTTTTTATAGGAACCAAAAACATAGATGCAATTTCAGGTCTACAGCCCATCTTGTTATTTGCACAGTCATCCATTGCAACAGTCTCATTCTTGATTTGATCACTTTTTGATCATTTTTATAAATGCTCCAGCTTTTGTGTAATGTTTCTTTAGGAATATACCATAGTGGATACCACTGAAAGTACCACAAGAAGTTCCCAAGTGGTAGGAACATTTGCCCCTCACAGCATGGGGCAAAAGAGTATTTGGTATTCCACAGAGCATATGTGTTTTGTCATCTCAAGGCAGGCATAGCTGGCCCTGATTTATTGTTGAGGGTGAGTTTGTGTATACTGAGTTGGCTTCATGAGACGCTTATAGCCTTTTCTATTGCATTTCAGTTATTGGACAGTGCCTGAAGTGCTTAAAAACTACTTGTGCAGTTCTCCTCTATGGGCATGGAAAGAGGCCCAATACAAATTAAAGGCTAAATTCTACCTATTGCAAAATTCATAGGCTTGGATACGAAATTAAAGAGAATCTGTGTATGCTGTGAGTCCCACAGATTTTTTCATACAATGTTTTTGAAACCGCACCTCAGTTAGTGGATCTGATGCTGTGAGGGTGGTGAAAGGGGCTAGCAGATCTAACTGATGAATAAATACATGTTCAGTGTGTCAGTATTGTTCTTTGCATGTGGGGCAAACCTTATATTTGATATGCCTGTAAGAATTGCACAATGCCTTTCATTCTCTATGCTCCAAATCTTTTTTACAACTATTTATCTACAATACTATGAAATGTAGCCAGCTTTGCAGAAGACAGCAGCTAAGACCCATGAGACATAGTAGGGGGAGACAGGAAGCTCTGGCCAAGAATAATGTGGCAAACCTCCTGCTCTTGTGAAAAATGCCACAGGATCTCTGCTGTCCACAAAAAGCAGATTGCACTGCAACTTTCAAGATGCGAATGGGTGGATTATTCCACACGTGCATTGCCAAAAAACGGCTGATGCTTTGTTTTTCAGGTGAGTAGTACTCATGGGAGTTCCACGTTTCGAAATGGTATGACTCTTCTTTGTCACTCCTTCATTTCAGAGGTAACTGACAGCACAAGCTCTTTTACCATACACAGAGGGAGGCTGGCCCTGATAACCTAGCCATAGCTGTAGAAACTGTTCGGCATGCAAGGGCTGTCAGTCCCACACGATTCTGAATCACGGGGTCGAGGAAGCAGCTCAGGGTAGTGTTTAACCCTAAAGTCGTATCCTGGCCCTCCCTTTTCTCCTTACCTCTCTTCTCTGGGAGCTCTAGCACAATATTTTGACTTGTGAGCCCAGAGGGTTGACTGTGTGGCAGACGCTTAAGGTAATTATGGGCTTACTTATACATTTTACTGTCAAATTACGTAATTTTCGATAGAGGGCATAATATATGCTTTCTAATACACACTCGTTGAGGCTTGAGGTTCTGCCTCTTATTAGATAGCTTAAAAATCAAACCACGTGTTGTAACAGAACCCAGTACAATTGCCATAAAATGCATGCAGCATTCCTCCCTTTCTTTCCATAACATTCTAGGAGGTATAAATACAAGATGTTCTGTGGAAGAAAAGTTTGGATTTGAAATCTTTTACTGTAATACGTGGAATGTGTTTACTAAACTGTGGAAGCTATTAGGGGTACAGGAAATGCTGTGTATTTAGGTAGTCCGTATGCTCTTAGTGACTTGAGACATGGAATAATTGTTCTTCCATCAGCCAAGTGTAGTAAATGTGGTTTGCAATCCAAATGTTATTTGCATAGTTGATAGGCTTGCCAGCTATTCTCTTAGCAATGAAGTATATAGTTTTATCAGAGCTACATGCCTACTACTGAGGAGGGGGAATGGGAAGAGCAGAGAATGACATCTTTTACAAACAAATGAAAAAGGAAATTAATTATTTTGTTACTGACTAAACGTAAGTCTTGATTACACATTGCAGTTGCATTTGGTGACACTGGAACTGAAGAAATTTTACTTTGAGTGTAAAAATGGTTCTTAACATTTCCTGTACTCCTATGGAAGTGTCTTTTTTTGGATGGAAGAGAGACACATTTTTCAGCAAGCATCTTTTTCTATAAAAAGATGTTGCAACTTTTGACTGGCTCTAAGTTGTTCATTCTGGTGTCCTCTTTCTCCTTCTTTCTCATACATTGCTTAAAATGCTGGATAAAAGATTCTTCTTTCTTGCTGCCTCTCAATAAGCAGTTAAATAAGATTGAAAGAAGAATCATCGTGAGCTAATTAGATTGCATATTAGCTTTAGGGACATGGCTCCGATATAGAACTCTTTAGCTGCCTTTTGTGTAATAGTGTTTGCCCGTAAAGGTGTTGTATGTTAACATTCCAATATAATTATGTTGTATGTTTCAATTAAAAATATGCTTTGCAATTAGCATTTTTGCTAGCATTTCATCTATGAGAAACATGGACAGTCGTCTTTTTTTTTTCCTCAAGAAACTGTACATCATCTCCTGGATCCAAAAAGTATCTATTTTTGTACATGTATAGCTAGCCTATACTGGTGAAACGCTTCTAAAATAACATGTGTAATGTTGTATTATTGTGTAAGTAAAGACTGTAGCATTCCCCTTTTCCAGACCTTATGAGCATAATCAGGCGTACCATATTTTAAGAAACACTAAGCCTGTCTGAGCAAAATGCCTGCAGGATCTCATACTTCTCCCCCTATTTCTATTTTTTTTTTTTTTAAACATAGACCTGGCTCAGATTTATGTAGTTCATTTGAAGTTCATGCAGTGAGTGGATTAATCATTCAAAGACGGATAGCTAAATAAAGTTACTTTACCTTAAAATTTGCAACTCCAAAACTGATCTCATGAGTCCTTACATGTTCTTTGGCATGATTCTTCTGTACCCAGTCGGCACTCTTTTCTATGAGCTAGAGAAGGAAGGAGGAAAGAAAAAAATTCCTATTTCCAATCTAAAGCATGCTCGGTGACTTGTTTCCTCCCTGATATTTAAAATTAAACCCACTCACTAAGCCTACTTTCTTAGCATTACCAGAAGTACCACTGTTTTCTCTAAGCTGAGGAAGCATAAAGAAATTATTCCCAGACTGAAAGCCAGTAAACTTCAGACTAGAATTTACCTTTACAGATAAAGGTAAGTAATTTCACAGAATATTAACCTTCTACACATTGCCTCATTATTCAAGGCCATGTCTTTCTAACTTCTTGTCTTCCCTCCCCCCCTTCTCATTTATTTTTAAAATTTCTTACCTTTTTTCCTTTCTGTATTACATTTGCTGAGAATACAGAAGACTCTTGTGCTGGTAGAAAGGGAAATGATGTAGCTCTGTGATCTACTGTTTTTTTTAAAATAACTCACAAGTAGTAAAAATCCGAACACCAATGACTAATGTTTCTCACTTTCAAGACTTTTTTGTTATGATTATTTGCCTGTCCTTTCAGAAGATTCGTAAATGAAAGAATAGACGTGGTTATTCAATACAGATTTGAGGAAGAAACTGGGGAAATGAGTCTACTTGATTGCTGACAAGAAAATTAATGCAAGCCATTGCTCCCTCATGAAGAAAATAGGTTTAAAGTCCACTCATTTCTTCCATTGTTAAGCCATGAGTAGATTTTAAGCTATTTAAAATTACTGATCCTGAAAAGCCAACCTACATGAAAGAGGTTCAGAGAGTGCATAGTTGAATGTGGAGGGGACCAGGTGAGAATAGATGAGTTAGACAAATTACTGTCACTTTTCATAAGTAATTACTTACAGTCAGAATCCCCTGCTCTGTGTAGATAATTAGTAACTTCAATGTTTTCATCCCGAGAAAGGCATACAGCTTTTTTTTTTTTTAAATAATTTTGAACTTCCATTTTGCAATGACTGGGGAAGAAATACTGAGTGTGTGTCTCTTAAATCCTGTCTGTCTGGGGTTTAACTCCCAATGTGACAGTACCTTTTTGCCTTAGGCCTTTGATGTATTTATCCTCACAGTGTCTCAGAAAGGTTAGGAAGATCAAAGGGTACTTAAACATTAAACCAAAAAATGAACTTAATCACTTAGGGTGAGATATACGTGCTTGCATCTGAAGTTGTGATCCTGAAATGCTCTGTTCACCTGTCCTTCCCCTAGAAGACACCTTTCTGGCACACTTAATGGTCTCTTGTCTCGGCCTGAGCCCAGAAGTACCACAGTTTTTTCTAAGCTGAAGAAGCATAAATTATTCCCAGACTGAAAAGCAGTAAACTTCAGACTAGAATTTAACTTTACAGGCAAAGGTAAGTAATTCCACTGAATATTAGCGTTCTCCACATTGCTTTCTTCTTTTGACCATCCCACAATCTAATGCTTTCCACTACTTCTTCCAGGCCATCAGTAAAGGAAACTTTTGCATATGAAGTGAAATGGTATACCAGGGAATTGTTATTCAGGAATGCTCCACTTCCAAATTTGGGGCATTAAGATGCACAGGTTATTTTAAAAGAAAAAATAACACAAAAGACATAATGATAACTCTACCTTGCCTGTTCAGATTGTTCTTAAATAGCATCATGAGGCTAAAGTGCAGGAAAATGCTGCTGGAGATCCTCTGTTAGAGCTGTGAGGAATGGAGGATGTGAAGAGGAGGTTCTTTGTTCAGTGGTGTTGCATTTCTCACTATTCTTTGCTGTTTTCCCCTTGGCTTAGGTGGGAAATAGGAATATATGGCATTCCAGGATGAAATTACTGGTACAAAGCAGACCTACTAATTTAATTAGAATTGTAAGCCAGCCTTTTCCGTATCCTAGTTATGCCAGTTAATACTGTTACGGAGAAGCAAGTTATGGTGTATGCATATACTACCAATCACTCCCACAACGGATTTCCATATAGCTGTAATAGTACCGAACTGGTTTCCATATTGTCCTTTTCCCATAACAGGTTATACCATTGTATTTGGGATACAAAGTGAATTCTTGTGACTCTGAATTTAGACTTTGTGGAACCTGACTGGGAAGTAAGATCTGGAGGTATAAAACTTGCACTAACAGTGCTTTGCTACAAGGCTGTATATTGATTTAAACTACTGCGTCCTATCCATCAAAGCTTCTATTTCAGAAAACATTTTCTGGGAATCTTTCTTTATGAAAAGTGTAGCAAGCCCTTAAACAAATTGCTACTATTTATAGAATTGCATTCAGACGTATACATTTTATTTGAGATCTCAAATACCTATCTCTGCAACTCCAAAGTAAAGGATGAGGCTTTAAAGATTAGAGGGCAACATCTGTTAAGTCTGGCTGCTTTGCATGTCTATATACCATATAAATTTGTTCAAATGATTTGAAAATAGGTATGCATAAAAGTATACCCAACATTTAGTTTACTGACCATAATGTGCTACTCATTGAAACGAGATTATGACTTGCAAATGGATCTTCAGTCTAAGTAATTTTGCAGACGTGTAAAATGTCTTCTGTGGAAGAAATGAAAGGATGGCAAATCGTGTAAGTAAGGTGAAGTGGAGAACATGATTGCTAAAATCTTTAATTGCTGAATAAATGTCTTAATAGCCGAAAGGATACAGAGGTGCCTGAGACCCATGTCACTTTGCACTGAAAGCTAACAAAAGTGTCCTCTGTTCCTCCACCCTCATCACTGCTCCAGTTTAATTTATGAAACTTAAAAGATTTAAGTATTGGCATGAATAAATGTGACCAGACAAAACAGTAAATAGGACTGTATCTCTGTGCTTTTAAGTGATGCCGAAAGCAGAACTAGCATCCAAAATGAGGGAATAGAACTCTGGATTTCAGTGTAGTCACTTCAACATACTCACACAAAGACTAACCTTTTCTCTAAAAGTAGTAGTTAGGTATTACTGTGGCAGCCTTCTTCGGCCTTTTATTTGCTGTTACTTATTGGTGTTTGCTAGAGCAAGTGAAGAAGTAAATACCTGAGGAAAGGACCTTGTGCTCAGTGTAATACTCAGATTAATTTGGGAACCTAAGCTGAATCTGTTCAGAAACTCTTAGTTCATAATATGCATGTCTACTGAAGTACAGGAAGGCTGAGCACAAGCAGATAATGGATATTCAGGCCCCTGTATTGCTGAAGTTACCCAGGATTTTGCGTTGTGGTCTGGGTATCAAAAGGGAAGAGGGTGATTAAGAAGAAAAGCTTATTGCATAGAATGGCATAGAATGGATCTCAATGCAAAGACCCTTGCAGTAGTGAGCAGTAACTCTGTTATGTCTGTATTGTATGGTATAATGCCATGCAGAGATAGTTTAGCTCTCTGAGTAAGAGAGTTGTATTAACTTTTGGGTAAACAACTTCTCTTTCTCAGGATGCTGCCTCAGTTCCAGGGCTGGCAAGATCCCCAGTAACTTGGGTATTTTATGTTTGCTTTAATGCACAGTGTGGATGTGCCAAGTCTGTGTATTTGATTTGCAAAGGACAGAAATGTACTGGTTTCCACTTACCTTGGTTGTTGATGTTGTATGTTGTCTGCATAGTGTGAGAGTCCTTTCATAGAGTCAACTCTCTGAAATATGAATTTCTGTAGAAAACAGTAGTTTCACACCTGTGTCCTCTGAACTTGGCAGGTGACTGAATCCAGGAGACAGAGGCTTTCAATCGCTGAAGGCAGAGGTGTAGTTAACTTCAAATGCATTGCTCAGCCTGTTGAATTTGTCTATTCACTGTTGGCCTGCTGTAAGTCACGGGAGTGTACAGGTACCTTTGTGAACAGGGGAACAGAGTTCAGTCTGTTAGCAGTACTTCTATGTGTCACACCCTCATTACAATGTGTTTCATTTTATATTCCATTTTTCCTTGTTAATTTGATCCTGTCAGTAGTTAAAACCAGGTAATTTGATCCAGAAGTTATGTGAATCATCTATGGAGAATTGAAGCGTACGGAAATTTAACATGAGAGACCTGTCTTGCACCTGTTTTTCTGCACCAGTATACAGTGACCCTAGAGAAGTTAAACAAGGAATTGTCTTTTGAAAGAGAAGGCAGAAATTCTGCATGATATTAAGGAGAAAAGAGCCTCGGGGAGGATCTTTCAATCACTGTGAGCTGACAAAATGCTCCAGAGCAGCACAGTCCACTTTTAGTGTCACGTTGAAGAATGGAGACACAGTTCAAGGGTGTGCTATTAGTATCGCCAACCCAAACTTCAAGTGTACATGTGATGGAAAGGACCCTGCTGTAGACAGCTAGCTCAGCTGCTGAGTGGTAGTAACTTGAGAATACTAACAGGTTTTTTCTTGAGATCTTATTAAAGATAAGGCTCAAAAAATTCTCAAGGAGATTCGAATTATTGATTTATTTATCATTATTTTTAAGCTGGAGCACACCAACTGTTTTTTAAATATAGAAAATGAAAACAAAAGAGAATAACCTGGTGAGGTATAGGCACTGCTGCCATCTTTATTATTATCCTGTGCCTCACTCAGGTGTTGTTCACAGTTACCTGGACTACTATCAGACTTACGCCTCGAGGACATCTACAGTGCTCATGAGACAGGGCTTTATAGAGCAGACTCACACAGCACTCTGCTTCAGAAATGAAGTGATTGCTGGCCAGGAGAAATCAAAAGGGAGCATTACATTACTTCCCACTGCAAATGTGATCTGGACCAACAAGCTGTAACCTGCACTGACAAGAAAATTAGCCTTGCCACTGTATTTTAAGGGGGAAAAGCATTTTGGGGTAAGATGTAAGGCAGTGTCCCTTTGGCAGCGTGGGGGATTGCCATGTTATCAGAGACAGGGTGAAGCTCTGGAGTGGGAAACCATAGAATGGTTCTAGTTAACTTTTTGAGGCATCCATGTGTCATTCATCAAACTTGCCTTTTGTCTGTCTGAAAACAGAATAAACAAAGGAGATGGTCTCCTACATAGTTCTTCGCAGCGAAGTAGATAATCTTGGTTCACTGAGCAGAATATAAAAACAAGTCATTCTCGATGGCATATGCCATAATGAATGCTTGATTTTGAACGTCTGAGGAGTACATGCCCCCCGTCAAAGCCACATGACATGGCTGTGACACCCGCAGCTTCCATGACCGAAGAGGCTGAGAAAAATGTTTTAAGGGAGGAAGTATTGATGGCACGTCAAGGTAGGCATTTATAGGCTGTCATGACAAAAAGCCCTGTGTGAGAACAAATAAATACATGAGCTTGTTTTTTCAGTTTATAAAACTGTGTTTGCCAGGGATTGTAAAAATGGGAGCAGTAATTAGGATCAGTATGCAAATGCTATTTGAACTCTCCACAATTATTCCCTACCTCAAATATAGCTTTCTTCCCCATTTGCTTTCCTCCTGTAGCACATTTCAGCCAAAACACAACCCACACTAAATTGGCCCTGCAGCATCAAAGCTGACAAATCTAAACTGTGATAAAATAAGGGAAACGGAATTCATGCAATTGGAGATTTTACAGAGGGCACCTGCCAACTTTTCAGGAGCTAACCAGAGGAGTGTCCTTTGAGTAAAGCACCTCAGGACATCTGTCCTCTGTCATGTATAGGCCCCAGGTTAAGTAAGACTAGTAGATAAGAGCAGCAGCGTAAGCTATGGCTGAAAGGAATCTGAGGGTCACAGTGGATGACAAAACAGAGAGCAATGATGTTTCTGTATAAAACTGTATACAGTAATGGCATTTCTGCATTTTTCATCAGCTGAAGTTTTGAAGTGCTCTAAAAATGAAATTCTGTAGGAGAATATAAAGGTCATCTATACTTCAGTCCATACATCGAACCATGAGAGCCTCTGACATCACACAAGAAGGTTATTTGGCCATTGGCTTTTTCTGGATAGCCCAGAACATGGAAACTCAGCAGGACCACAGCACAACACCACAGAATTCAGGCATGTTTGCCCCTCTGGAAAGAGTCTGCGTGGTCTTTCTGGGAACTAACCGTGACTCACTGCCAGTACACTGGACTGGCCGTTGGATGGCTCGTCTTCACTGAAATCTTGGTCCTGGCAAAACACGCATCAGTTATTCAGTGTCATTGACAGAAATCAGAAGAATGTGATTCTGCCAGCCATTTCTTCATGTACACAGTCACCAGGAAGGGTGATGTCAGGAAACTGTGTGGCACTCCACAAGAAAGTGCTGTTGGGTGAGCAAGCAGTAGTCATCTTAGGAGGAAAACAATACATGGAATCACTGCATGACTCCATACATTATTTCCTCTGTGCCCATGGGACCACAGATGAGTCAGCAACAGTTCATGGTTTGTAGTAACAAAAGTAGCTGACAATTGTAACAGAATCAGTATGGATGCTTGGTTCTCATCCAGGGCCAGCAGGAGGTTCTCAACCAACAAAGCCAATGCAGTCTAGTCTATCAGGACATCTGTTGCTTATGAGGGGAGTGATGTAAACAAAGAACAGCCCTTTCTTCTTTTTTTATCTGCTCATTAACAATGTGATGCCTTGTGAACCGTAAACATACAGTGTGTGTGAGTTACTGGCTTTGGTGCTGATTATACTATTGTCAGATAGGAAGTCTCCTCTTTTAGGATATTTGCAGCATCGTTGTAGGAATAAAGGTCAGGAGTGCACCTGCATCATTGAGGTGACCAACTATCTTAGGGTACGATACCACTGACGTCTAGTTTTCACGCTCCATCAACAGCATAATTTGGGAATATCTCCCTCACACTGAAAGCTGTAAAGCCTGTACTGAAAGACAAAAAGCCACAACCATACTATGCCAGAGGGAAACCACAGAAGAGACCGAGGCTGTCACCAAAATGTCCTTGCAGGAGCAGGATATTTTTAAAATAAAAATGGCAAAAGATCATGGGAAGCAGATGATGCTATACTGCAGAGGAAAGGTCTCTCCCACCCAGTGGAAAAATTCTGTTCCTGAACTCCTTATTGTGTGATTGATATAACCTTCGGGGTATGGGGGAACAGTACCACCAGGCACCCAGGGCGAAAGGAGAGCTTCCCTCCCACATTCATGCAAATTGTGGCCTATCTCTGTTACTCTGTAAGAAGATGAGGGAAAAACCTCCTAAGACAAGTTGTGCATCAAACCCTGCTTGGTTCTGCCAGGTGACCAGTTAACTCCCTGGATCGTGGAAAAGAATGGAGAGACAAACAAGAATAAGTCTCTGTTCAAGCCCCATCTCAACTCTTGTGCCCAAGCACGAGGGAAGATCATATAATTTTCACCATCCCTCTTTCTCCTCCAGATAGTTTCCAGCTAGATGAGCAGAGTAAGCGTAGTCTTAGAGAGGGATTTTATTGTTAGGCATTTATAGGAGATAGGACGAAATTGCCCCAGAGTTTCATTGTGATGTGGGACCTACCTCTTCACCAAATTCCTTTGAAAAATCCTATTTCTGTTGCATCGTTACCCTTTACTTGCCGTTTGGTATCTGGGTTTTGCTGTGATTTACATAGTAACTTGAAAGCCAACAGCACCGTAATCTTTAGAGGATTAAATGTTACCTTCACTGTTTGTGTATGAGTCCCTTTGACCCCAGTAAGACTTCTGCTCATGCAAGAGTAGGGAGTACAGCCTTGTCTCTGGCAGCCCTCAGGCAGTAGTTAGGATTTGTTCTAATTAATGGAGTCTCTAGTAGGAATTATTCTGCATTTCCCAAATATGTAACCAATGAGTTCTTCTGTTCGTTCGTTGTTCTGTTTTAATAGGGCTTTCAAACATTTCCTCTAGGCTTTCAGAGGAGAAGTTGTATCGAGTACATTATTCAGTATTTTAGGCTGTGCTCATCATTGCATTCTTTCTAATCAAAGCACCTTTTTGGTTATTGTGTGTGCTCATAAACTACAGACAGCATGCAGTACATAGATTTGGCTGCTTTTCCATAGCCACTCTGAAAATTGTAAGCAAAATTGCTTTTCATTTTGCCTGACAGCCAGTTTTAATTTTATTCATCATTTTATCAGATTATATAACATTTCTGTTGTCTGCATCTGTCTTCTGACTGCTTTCTTCTCTCTTCCCTTTTCCCCCCATTATGTTTATGCTGAAAATATGAAAACAACAATAAAGAAGAGACCAATAATAGCTTCTTGCAGTAAAAAGGGCTTATTAAAAGGATATTTTCTGCCTGGGTGAAAAAAGTCCTTGAAAATATCATAAATACTTTATAACACACAGAGCTACACTTTTATTGTCTTCAGAAGTTGATTGTCTAGATAAGCCATTTAAAAAAAAAACAAACAAAAATGTCACGTTTAAAAAAATAATTGAGTTTTGTTCACAGTCCAATTAGGCAGATTCCAGATGAAACATCAAAAAAGGATTAAGTAACTGTACAACGGGTGAGAGCTTTTCAAATCAGTCTGATGATAAAGCAGATATACTTTCATTTTGTAGAAAAATTGCTAATACTGTAGCATCCAATGGGCTTGGTTTTATTACATGTTTACAGGGCTCTTCATTGTGGTCTCAGCAATATGAAGAGCTCTGCAAGCATGCAATAAAAACTGAGCAGACTTGATGTTAGCACTATTCATTGGTGTCTCTTGTAGCATGGAACTTCTGTTTAAATAACCACTGAAGGTTCGTGGTGTGCTCCCTAACCTTGGATTCTAACGATAAGGAGCAGGAGGAGGATCTTTCTAGTAAAGTTTTTAGATCGTGTTTTGTTTTCTTTTCTATAAGTACATAAAGTCTTTTATTTAAGATATCCAAGATTTGCTGGTAAGGATGATTCATAACTGAAGTCCAGTTTTCCTTTGGGATTAGGCACCAGTGTTTGTTTTTTGTTTTTCTAGCATAGCAACTGAATTTCATCATTCATTTTGTCATTTAGCAATAGAAGACAACTTCACCAAAGAAGCTCACAGTACAAGTAAAATTGGAAGTAAATGGAAGCCATATGTTACGATAATTTCCAAGGTTAAGAAAAAGCTATAGTTCAGGCTATATGATTTTTTATGGAGAGAGAAGTATACTTTGTTATCAATAGCCTTGAGTTTTTAGGGGTTTTTTTAATAGTTATTTATTTTGTTAATGATAGTTTGAAGAACACATTATGCCCAAAGTGTTCAGAGCAAGGTTGTTGCCTGGCAGTAATCCATTTCTTAACTTATGTACAACTGTGGAGTTATTAATGCTAGTCAGGTTATGTGCAAGGATTCAGGAAAATTCTTTATTCCTCATTGACTCCTGACAGTTATTGTACCTAGGAACTGGGTAACGTGTTCTGAAGTGAGCAATTATGGAAATGTTTACTTCACTGGCTGCATGTAAATGTGTGCAGAGAATGTACCAGAATTTTTCCTTGGGGGTATTTAATTCTCTCCAGGGCAATGAAAATCAAATGATTTCTTTTTTTTTTCTTTTTTTTTTTCCCCAAAGCTGGGATGTTTTTTTTAAGTGCTATAATGCAGCTGAATAATGATGAATGCAGTAGACAGAAAAGAAATATAGAGAGAACTACCAACAGATCTGGAAAACAAATTTTAAGGTGGAAGCTAAAACCAAAAAGGAAAGAAGGGGGTAGGGAGCAAGGGAAGGCTTGTGACAGTTTCAAGTTTGCTGGAAAAAGGATATAAAATGGATACTCTAGTATTCAGGAGTAGTACAGTGCATGTAATACATCTGTTTTTTAAGAACATAAGTGATTGGCTCAGTATTGTTCACATCGGAGGGCATCACATTTGCTTGTTAATTAAATGCAGTACCAGTACCTACTGTCCCTGAACAGTTGGGGAAAAAAATCCCAATATGTATACATATCTGTGAAATTTCTATAGATGCATGTGGATCTCATGCAAATGACAACTGGATTGTTACTGCCGCTTTTTAGTGCCTCTCTCCCATAGTACTTCACCACTGTTTCTGTGTAGCCATTGAGAAAAGGAAACTGGTTTACAAAAAAGGAATTTCGGCAAATGTATAGCTTTTAGGAGAAACTGAATGGGATGTTTTCATCGCTGAGATTTTTTTAAAGCCAACTCATTCTGTAAATGTACATTAAGGTCATATATAAGCAGTTTGAACTGAAATCTTGGAAAATCTTAAGTATTATGTAACCTGCGCAGGAATCCAAAGTTATAGTGTACTCAGCATTGAATGCTTGCCAAAGGGAAACTGAATTTAGTTTTTTGGGCTTTCTGAATAAGATTCTTAATTATATCAAAGTGATTTTAGAAATCATGAGTTTTCACATACTGTTTTACAGTAGTGAGAGTAAATATGACTTTAAATTGGCCTCAGTGGTCATATGCCTGTCATTAGACTAGAATTGGATTACATTAATTAAAAAAAATAGTTGCTGACCTTTCTGCTCTAATTTTTTGTGTGTATTTTTCCTGAATTTCTTAAGGAAGGGTTTCATAAAAAGGGTTTTATGTCTTGCAGAAAATTGAGTTTTGTAGACATTACCTAACTCTTGATTTGTCACACTGGGATCAATAACATTTCGCTGCTCTTAAACACACAGAATCACAGGGGACACATAATGTTTTTTATAAGTGCAGTAAAGTTAACGTGTTGTTGAAACAAAAACTCCTCTGACAGTCCTGTAATAAGTACACTCTGAAACTAGCAAATTATCTGTAATACTAGGAAAGGCAGGAAGAGCGCTTAAGAGTACAATGTGTACGTTGTTGGCAGTAGGTACAGAAGATAGAAAGAGCGCTATTCTGAGTTATCCCCTCCCTTACATGTCAGAGACATGGTATAGAGCTGGATTTCCCTGGGATCCGTGTTGTGGGATTGACGCAGTGGCCACGAGCAGTTTTTAGGTTGTTTTTTTACCCCTTGTTAAAGCTAGTGCTTCAGCACCTCTTCAGCAGAAGTGGGTTCTGCTGTGACTTTGTGAGTAATTTGAATGGCTGTAAATTTATGCAAGGGGATAGTCCAGTAAACTGCAAGAGAGGCGTTAGAGAACGTCAGATGAATGGACACCCGTTCCCCTCCCCTAATACAGTCAACAACAGTTTGTTCTGCAGACTCTTGCTGCTAGAACCCCCCAAATGACTGGTATTTTAAAGTAGCTTTGAATTGTAGTTGAATGAAAGAAAGATCCTCTTTCCACTGTCTATTGTCTAGAAAATAAATGGAATTCAAATAACACATATATCCATCTTTGTTTCCTGATTTAGAGAATCAAAGGAACTGATGTTAGATTAATTTGTATGGTTGCGCTGAAATGGCTGTATTCTATTGCCAAGTTCCTTTCTGGTTTCGTACCAGAAAGAAAGAAATGCGTGTGTTTGATATTTTATGCATCGCTGTAGTGATTATAGAAGGGGGGGGGGGGGAAATAATGTGAAGGAGATTTCCATTTATGCAGGAAATGCAGCTACAAGACCCAGAAAGGTGTGGCTGATGTGTGACCTTTCCTTGGATTTTCTTCCTTGAGAGATTTAAGGGCAGGAAAGGTTGAGAAGCTGTTTAATGTTAAAGGAATTTTGGATATTGATGGTAGCAGGCAGTGGCCCTTTTATACACAGTGGAAGTGCTGGAAGATAGATGTAGCCTGATGTGAAAATCTTGTCACTTTGTGTAAGCTGGTGCTATCCATCCTTCAGCACTTTGCAGAGAATGTAGTTTTATGTTCATTTAATAATTATCCATTTTGGTTGTACTTGTCGGGGAGAGCTTCTTGAGCCCCATCAGTTTTTCAGAGAAGCACCACTCAAGCTCTTCTGCTGAAAATGTTTTTCCTTTCCTCCCTTCACTTCATTCCACTCTTCCCCTTATCGACACACTCATCAGTGCCAGAGCTCTTCAGTATTCAACTCCTGTCCTTTGTGAAGTGATTTTGCCCAGACACGTCTGGCTCAGGGTGAAGTGCCCTCCCCTGAGAGCACGCACTGCAGCCCCAGGTCGCCAGCACCATGAATACATTATTATCCCAATTTCCATCCTGTTGCCACGGCAGCACTTTTGGAGCTGCTGGGTTATTAAGTCGTACATCACTAATACCCTGATATGAGCAGAAGTTGGATTTAATATCGGCCTTTGATCAGATTACCTCCCAACAGTCAGCTGTCATTAGAAAATTCCTTTGCTCATTATACCCTCGGAGCTCTGGCCTGTGTAGAAAAGGGGTGGCAGGCCTGATACATGGAGGCAATTTCCAGCCTAGGCCTTGTATTGTACACTTAATTTATTTTGTGACCTTTTTGATATTTGGAAGATTCTGTACAACTCTCTTTCTCTCTCCCTCTCCTTTTATGCGTGTGTGTATGTATATATGTAATATCTTTAGTTTTGGGGGGGCCTTTTTTTTTTTTTTGTCTCTTGCTAAGTGATACTGTACTTTGTAGGAGAGTGTCTGTTTTCTGCCTGTCCTCAGGTAATGTATAAAACATGGTGCTTCAGGTAGAGATGAAGGGTAAACTGATGTCCCCCTAAATGGCCAGCCTGTGTATGCACCTAACACTTCACTGAGCAATCTGTCAACATGTCAGCAACACATGTTTTATAAAAAGCCTCCAGTGGGAGCAAAGGCTCCTGCCAGGGCTTAGGAAATGCTTTGAATTCAGCAGATTTCTATTGCTGGAGTCCCCCGAGGTTCCTTTTACAATGCCTACATTTCAGAAATTTGAACTTGGGACCCTTAGGGGGTTCTCTCCGAATGCCTGAAAATGTAGAGTTATATTGTTGCGTGTCCCCAAGCGGTCTTTACTAATACCTGAATTCGGAGAAGCTGGAAATTACAGAGCTCCCCAGGGGGAGCTTTATCCACACCAGGAAGAAGAGAATAACTCTGCAGGGAGATTGCTTAATGCATTGCTGAAATAAAAGAATTTGAGAGAGATGGGTTGAAGTGTTTTTTTTTTTTCTTCTTCTTTTCTGGCCACTCCTTCGGCTTAGCTAAGTCCTTAAAGACAAAGTCAGGGTAAAGAAGCAGCTGGGCTTTTTTTAATGAAATTTTAGATGTGGCTTTTGAAACAGTCAGTTGACGCGTACGTGTGTGTGTGCATGTGCAGGCATACATGCATCCTGAGAATGCTTCTGTTAATGTAAAAGTTTATTTTGCTTCTGTTGTGTATCCTCAATTTTCCCTCTGTTCCTCTCCCTCAGATGCCTGAGTGTGCATGCCCTCTCTTTGTCTTTTAGCCTTCAGAAATAGTCCTGCTTGCCTTTTTGACTCTATTACTAACTTGACTTAGATTGCAGTTTGCCTGCCCTCTTGCGCGGAGCCTTTTCCACGGGGCAGGCTTGCCTCCCTCCCAGCCCAAGAGGACGTGGCTGAGCCCTGTCCGGCTCGAGAGCGTGCAGCGCTGGTGCTCACTGCCTCATCGTCCGGCTGTCCCTCAGCTTGGGGAGAGCCTGACTGCACCTGCCAAAGCCGGGCCAACCCCGTGCACATCCTAAATATGCTCTGCAGGGCAAGGGAGGAAATATTTTTAAAAGCACCCTATTGTTACAGTAGGAGACTTCATGTTATACTGGTCATGTTCTTACTACGCTTCCAAGATAGTAGGAAAATCTGAAACCCAACTGTGCTTTTTGTCATCCCCAGTAAGGCAAAAGCCTCTCCTCGTAGGCTGCTTTTCGAGATCTTTCTGTGGCCGGCTTTTGACACCACATCACCTGACCCTATCAGGAGGGAGCCGGGGCCGGGCTCGTGTTTACCCGCCGTCCTCGGGGGACGCAGCCCTACCTTGGAGGCCAGCGTCTTGCAGTGTTACAGACAAAGAGGAGGCGAGCGCTCGCACACAGCTCGGCCGGCCGGTGTAAAACAGTTCCAGCTGTGGCCACTCATGGATTTGGGGGAGGGGGAGGGAAGGCATTGGCTTGTGTTTTAGGTGTGGCTACATGCATAGAGCTTGCTCTAAACATTGCTTTTAACTTCCTTAGAGGAGGGGAAAGGGATATAAACAGCAAGCCATTTTCAGCTCAGGAAATTATAAGAGCGTTTTAAAACCTAAAGTACCGTTTCAGGTGGAATTGGCATTTTGCTCTGTTTTGGGGGGGAGTCTAAAAATAGTTTTTCCCTCGTTCTACAGAAAATCTTTTCCTCTGGCACTTCCCAGTAAATGAGGAAAACTCTGCACTGTGTTTAGTTCGGTGGCCCTAAACGTTGCGGGCTTACAAAAGGCACATCTCACTTTCAGAAGGGCTAGCTTCCTGGTTTGTTGGGTGATTTTCTTTCTCATTTTTGTCCAGAAATGTATGAGGTGACAAAATTAATTAGACCAAACGCAGGCATGAAAAGTTTGATAGCACATATGGTTTTAACTAATGCTTTTGCTGATGCGGCTACTGTCCTCTGAAGGCTTTATATTTACTGTGGCAGAATAATTGAAGATCAGGGGAGGCTTTTGATCACCCACAGAATGGTGCGTGTTTGGGAAAGGCTAGGAAGGAGGGGTTTGTACCGTTCAGATGAGAGAGCAGGAGCTGAGGTTGGCATGCGCTTTTTGTGGAGAGACCTATTTAAAAAGAAAACCTAAACTATTCTTGCTTTCCTGGAGTAGGAGAGTCAGCCGGTATATTTTATCCTTAAGAAAAGTAATGAGAGGAACCTGCTTTTGATATTTGTGAGTGCAAGTCAAGCTGAGCCTCCTGCTATATTTTGGTGACACTTTCACTGGACAGAATGTTTGCCCTTTTCATTACAAAAGTGATGCCAGCTGCCTGTCTGACAAAGCAAGTGTATTTAAAGTGCCTCACTGTGTGCTTAATGCATTTGAAGAAGGTGTTTTGTATTTTAAGTACTTATAGGCGTCCAGTGAAACATTTGCATCTGGCACCCTTTTTAAAAATAAAAGAGGAGAAATTTTCTGTTCCATGTGGTGCCTTTCATGAAAATGCATCTGTCCTCTTCACTACCCATTATCAAATAGAGAAAGGTTTTGTACTTAGGGGTTTTTTTAAATTTTTTGGTATTTATTTTAGTTGTATTGGTAAGAAATGTGTCTCTCATGAATAATATCAGCAGGAGTTTCCCATTAAATGGTGTTGAGCATGTCATGGACAACTCGATTTAACTTTTAAATTTTCTATTGCCTCCTTAGGAAGGATTCAGATAGTGCATCAGCATAATCTTAAATTTATTTCCTGGGGAGGCCACATTTCTTGTTTTCCCAGCCCCCAGCCCTGAACACTAAGTCCTTCTCTTTTTCTGTGTAACTTCAGAGCTAAGTCGGCCTGCCAGATGGAGTGCTGCTGCACTGGCTTTCCCCTCTCAGACACTGAAACACATTATTTTTGAACCATACCCTGTCTCCCCTAAGGCTCAAAACTAAAAGACTAGCCTGAACTCTGATCTCTGGCATGGTGGCATGATGCAGTGCGTCATTCCTAATAGGCCAGTGTTGCATTTTCCTCCTTTCCGAACGAGTGTAACGTCATTTCTTATCCTTTCTAAGATTTTCACCCTGGAGGAATGTGGTCAGGATTATTCAGAGCAGTTGAATGCAACTCAGTATTTGCAGTTTGACTCAGTTGCACTAGGAATATGCAGTTGTGCGACCCTGTATTCTTAACCAGAGTGCCTGTTTAGAAGCCAGCCAAGTAAGACAAGCAAGGTTTCCACTGGAGAGAGATTGCTTACATAGCGATGCATCGCTTCTGTGGTAGCAGGCAATGTAATTTTCCTTGTCTTCTAGCAGAAAAGAAAAAAAAGTCCAGTTGCAGCAAAGTGGAAAACGAATGCACAGGATATGTAAAGTATTTTTTTCAGTTGTTAGTTTCCCAAACTACTTTAAAAAACCACTAATTAGTTCTTACTTCTTTTTGGTGCTTGTTTCTTTTTTTGTTTTTCATCTTGGCACATTTGTTATATCATAACCATATGCTTGATTTGATATCTACCCCTGGGTTCAAAGTAGATACTTCGAGGAGCAAAATTAAATCATTATTTCTATTTAGCTGGTTAGATACGCTATCAGGAAGACTTAGCCATGTTTCCCACCTGACCGTGGTTGTGAAATGTGTATACTGCTTGCTTTGTCAGTGGAGTAGATTTTGACTGAAAAAAGCAAAAGAGAAATTCTGTTTAAACAAAGGCTGTGTTTTGTTTGTACAGTGTGCTGCCAGGCCATAGTGGTATTTCTTTTCTCAATGAAGCCTGTGTATTGTATGAACAGCTAAGCATTCAGCAGCCTCACCATATAACAGTGTCTTAAGTGATTGTCTCACCCATATGTTGGAGCCCTCTCTGTCTCATCGACCAGCAGCATCTCTGAATATTGACAATTTCCACAATAAAAGGAATCAGTATGCAGAACAATACAGAAACTTTTAAACCATAAAATTAAGTAAAAAGATGCTGTCTGAGTTGGCAACCCAACATACACTTCACATGAGGGACACGATATAGTCCATTCATTTGTAGGACACTTGCTAGTCTGCTGAAGTCTTGGATCTTTGTAGTGATAGAAAAGCGACAGCTAACTGGCAAATCTGGAGTCCCTTTCTGTCATTTCCCCCAGGTCCTTTCTGAGTCAACCTTCCGTTTCACTGGGAAGTGTTTGTCTGGTTAGGGTGCCTGGGTTGGACTGTTTCCAGGGAAGCTCAGGGTTTATTGCTGGGTCCTCCAAGTGGGAGTAATTTCAGCCACGTTTACCAATCACAGCAGTTAGGAGGAAAGAGCAGAGGTGCTGTTGCCTGACAAGGTAAGCAGTAGGCACCTGAGCCTGTTACTGTTTTATCCAAACTCCCAGATACCACCTGCGAGTGAGTTGAAGAAATAAAGACTCTTGTTTTGGCCTCCGCAATGTGGCAGCACCTCAGAAAGCTGCTCGGACAAGTGCCTGTCTTCAAACATATATAGTCTTCTCGACTTCATTGGTTGTGTCATGTCTCTTTGCCACTGCTAGGGGCTGATGTGAGTGTATCTCAAATACAGGTTTATGGTATGATGTCCTCTGTTTTAATCTAGACATTAATGTGAGCAGCGTTCTGGTCAGGACCGCATGCTGTATTTTCAGGTGAAAGAGCCATGCCTCTGTCTGTCTTGTCATCATCCCCTTTTTTCTCATGTTCTCTCAGTATTGTCACCTTTAACTAGTTCAGTTATGAGGAGTGTCTTTTGAAAACATTAGTAATCTCTTGTTTGCTGCCTAGCTCAGACAGCAGCAAGCATGTACACACAAATGGCAACTTACCTGGTGATAAAAGTGCAGAGTGGGTATGCCTTTTCCACTTGTATACTTGTCTGGTGTTCTTGTTTATCAGCAACAAACGGGTCTGTGTTTGTGGTTTCCTATGTCCTTGTTTCTTATGGTGGAATCTTCTGGTGTTTAATAAGGTAGGAACACGGAGTAAACGTTGTCCTGCTCTTGGGTTACTCTACTGGGAGACTGTTTTCTTCATCCTGGCGTTCACTGCCCCCTTGCACCACCTCCTTATGGTGTGGGTTCTCTAGGGTCTAACGAGGTGCATCGAGAAGGGCTACAGTTGTATCCTCAAGGAAGGCACTGAGAGAATAATTCTTTTCTACCTGACTCTCTCTTTTCTCAGAATTTATAGGAACTTGATAGCATGGAGTCCCTTGTTTCCTGTACCGGATTTAGTTGCAGTTAACCAATGGATCCAAAACTTATCAAGTGGGGTATACACAGGCAGATGGATGCTGTCTGGTAGCATATGCTTCATTTCTTTGGGAAATCGGACTGAAAATACTGTATTTTAACTTCTTAGTTATTTAATTTCCTGCCTCAGAAGCGGTCCCAATCCAGAGCTCCAGGAATGGAATATTCCCTCAGCTCCAACCCTCATTTCACCATTATCCTTTAGACCCCCAAAATGCAATGTTATCCATCAGGCTGAAGAGCTCTGGATGGGAATCCCAGCAAAGCCCATCAGTGCCGCTTCTTCATCAGCTGGAGAAGTCACTGCTCAATGATGTGAAGCACCCCTTGCCCTGTCCCTCGAGTGCAGAATCCAGCTTGGGATCTCTCATGCAGCAGCACCTAGAGTTAGGCAAACACTAACATTTGTTATCCGCAGTATAGAGGATCAACAGTGCTGGTCATTGGCATGTACCTTCTTCCTTGAGGCCCATATTTTGATCTCTGCGTCTCCTTTTAAAATGGCAAATCTGTACATTTCCAAAGTAATTTTACTGTACCATAGTAAGAGCTGCTGCTGCTGCTTTTTCTCTCTTTTTTTTTTCTTAAATGTGATATCATGTCTTGAATTGGAGTATTGTGTCACTGTGGTGTGTGACATTACACTATAAAATGTAAAGCTATAAAAATCTGTAATTTATAAGACTATATTAGGTGCTTACTATATGTATTATGGCCTTGTAATTCACCACCGCCTATCATTTATTCTATATATAATTCCACTGAGAGTTCTGGTGACATTATAAAGGAAAAAAGTATAGCTCAAGTGGCTTGTCATCAGAACCCCAAGATAGAATTTCCTTGTATTGCATTATATAATGTTTTTAGTATTATCCATAATGCAAGAATGGGAAACCTCTGCTTCAAACAAGTCTAGTTTATGATCCAGGAATGTTATTTGTATCCATCAGAATTTTCTGAGTGGGAGATGACATCATGTGCACGCACCATCTTGTGGAAGACTTTGTATTAGGTTGTAGTATCACATGCTTGTATAACAAGGTCAAGACATCTAGAAAAAAGTTTCCCCAGCTTTGCTTTGTGTGAGTCTGTGCTAACTTCAGCTGAAGAAACAGCTAATTCATTTGTTCTGAACAAATTCCAAATCTTTCTAATTGGGAATTGTCAAATATACTTAAGGTCTTCCTTATGTTTGAAAACTGAGTAACAGTATTTTACACTCACTGTTCCAAATGCTCTGGAACTGCTATTATATTCATGATGTTTTAGAAAACACAGAGTATCACAATCCATTTTTGGAAAAGTTCTTCATGCTGGTGAATTAAAATAATAACAGATTTTATAATATTTCTAAAATCACGAGCTCTATTTCTAAGGAAACAAAGAAGCAAAGCCCTTCACTTTCAGCTGAAGAATTATTTGTGGTGTGGTTTGGATGAGCTCACTGTCTGGCGCACCAGGTTTGTCTGATGTCTGCAACAGTTTTGTTACCTTCTTCATCAAGTGTGTTGAAAGCCAAGCATTGTCCCAGTTTCAACAGGAAGCATCGGTGCAGCTGAGCCTCTCTCCTTTGCTTTGTGGGTGTGCAGTGGCATCTCTTACTCAGGGAGCCGCCAGTTTGATACTCGGCTTCTGTGAGCTGGATGAGGTTCTATGCCTTCTCCCACTGGATCACCAAAAGGGAAGAAGGGTGTGTAAGTGAAGGACTGGAGACATCGGATCCTGGACTTGGTCAGTGGCAGGTCATTTGAGGGGAATCTCTTTTGACTTTGACCCATTGCGTCTGGACAACTTGCAGCAGAAGCTGTTTGATGGGAAGTACTTGCAGAGAGGTGGGTCTGAGGAACTGAGATTTAGCACTCAATGCTATATATGAAATTCTTAAACAATCACAGCTTCTTTACTAAAACATAACACAGAAAGTAGATGTTTTTGAAGATGGAAAAATGTTTGTGAAGCTTTGTTGGGATTTTTGAGGGGGAACTTAAAAGAAAGGATATAGTTAAACCCAAACCAAAAATTTTTACAAATGTTTTTCTTGCAGCACAGTGGGACATCTGTTTGCAGGGATGAACAGATCAGACTTATGTTACGGTTACAACCATTTTAATAAAAAAAGAAAGGGAGGGAGGAGGCAGGCAAGGAATGGACCTGCAAGCTGACTGATTTCCCTTTAAATCACATTGTAATTTCTTTTTTGGCTAGTAAGTGACTTGAAAGTATTGGAAGATAAACAGCCTGAGCTAGGGCCTGGACTTCTGCCATGTGCTGGGCTCCCAATTAAGGGATGAAATTGCAAGATACTGTTCAGTTTCACTGCAACTGTGGCTGGGGTTTGTGGGTCAGTAAAACAAATGGAAGGATTTTTTCCTCTCCTGTTTGTGCACTTTAGATGTACCGTGCACAGTTATCCAAGTTAGCAGTGATGAGACTTAGCCACACAATCTCTGCAAACTGATGGCAGGAATAGGCCCCTGGTTGAAAAGAAAATGGTTGTGGATGTTTAAGTTTCTGTGGAACTTCTTAGTTGAATAACTTGCCTTACCTTTTTTTTTTTTAACTCTCATCTTGGCATTCAGCAGTGACTTAAAATCATAAATACAAAAATATGGATTTTGATTAAGGGCTGAAACTTTTAAGTGCCCTGCAGAAAGCCTCATGATAGAAAAAAAACTCAAATGACTTTCTTTGTGTGTTTTTAAGGGTACCTCTTGTATCCATTTCAGCACAAATTTCCATTGCTTATGGTGTTTTATTTTTGCCATGGTGCTCTTGTATTTGTAGTTGTACATTACTTCCTGACTTAAACTATCATTTTCCAAACTGCAGAGGTAAGGAAGTATATTTTCTTCTTGTACAATTTTCAGAATAAATGAACAGGGAGGTAGTGTCAACCTGAGAATGATTTTCGTAGCTCCATCCCATGTTGTAACAAGATTTTAGAAGGTAGAGAAAACCTCTGTCCCATTAATTTTAATGATACTTCTTTTAGTGCAGTAAAACACTATGAAAATGAAATAATGCATGTATTTTCTCTGAAACCTAAACTTTTATCTGCTGTGTTTGCTTAGTACTTAGTTCTTTCTTTTTTTTTTTTTTTTTTTGCCTTTTTTTACATCATTTGCTGCTGTGGCAATCCTTTGTGATGTCATACAGAGCTCACAAGCAGTACCAGTGAACAGTGAATTGTCACGGAGTTGCACAGGTATAAATGATAAGATGTGGTCTTGTGTAGCCCAGAAATTTTTGGGACGACATCCTGAATCTATCAATTAAATAGGTTTGCCAGAGACTGTTCATGGACTAATGATTTCACTCCCTATCCAGTACAAACCGTTTAAAGAGGTATCACATCACGATTGCCTTTAAGCGGAGAAGTTTCTGAAAATGTGGGAAAGTGAACTAGCTTTTGACAGAGTTCCCTCCCTACATCCAACGTAGTAACTTCAAGTTTTAGGTATTTTGCAAACATCATTGAGGAAGCTTCATACTGGGTAGTGAGTTAAAACCCTATAACCAGAAAGACACCTTGATAATCACATCTACTTGATGTACAAATTTGAAATAGAACAGCATTACTTTATAAGAACCTTTAACTAGCCATTAGAAGAGGCACTGTATGTTAAAACACAGGAAGTGGATGAAAGGCAATTTTTGTGCCAACAATTCTTCACCTTGTTTGTTCAATTCATAAACATAACATTTATGGGAATTATGCAGGTAGAATGGACCCTTAAGTGCTCACCTCTCCAAACAACTAATTCTTCCCTTTCTCTCTCTCTCTCTCTCTTAGATGCGTATGAATGGCTTTAAAGTGATATTTTACATTACTTAAAAATTATGTGAGTGTTTGTTGCTGTTGTGTAGGAAGGAAATAAATCATGGGCTTTTGTGGGATTTTAAATTCATCCCAGGAGTGAAGAGCTAATATCAAGACCTTCACAACTGGGATTAATTTCATGTATCTCTCAGGAGTCCATTGGGTATTATCTTTATACATTATAAAAATGTGTTTTGATATGCTTTAAATTAGTATTTTTTTCTTGTCTCTGGAGCAGAGGAAGAGATAGTGTGTGTGAGAGTGTGTGTGTGTGTGCACGCACATGTGTGTTGGATGAAGTGATTGACATGGGTGGAGAGCTGCTGATTCCAGTGTAATTAAGTGTATTGCTGTACAGTGTTGTTCCTGAGCATTACAAAGATTAAAGTACAGTCTACACATGCAGATGTGATACTGAAGAGGAAATTCACCCTACTCCAAACGCGTTCTTACTCTTATTTTATGCCCTCAAAAGGACTTTCTTCTTCCACTGGAAGCCTGTGCTGAATGCCAGCCTTTGCACATCTTCACCATTCAGCAGCAGTTTCTCTGGACATCCTTTAGCAGATGCTGTCAATTCTTCACCTTTCTTTCATTCTACTCCCTCTGCCTTCATGGATCACTGCGTGTTTGCGGTGCGTGTCGAAGAGAAGGGCAGAGTGGCAGAAGGAGGGCTCGTAGAGGCTTAGCTTCCCAGCTCCATGACATGGATGATCTTCAGTTGCCCAGCCCTGTGATCCTCACACATTGTTGTGACCCTTCGCCCTTGTAGGCAGCAGCACAAGCTGACCAGCATCAAACCTGGCTTTTTTTTTTCTTTTTTCTTTCTTTTTTTTTTATTTTGGAGTAATTTATTTTTGAAAAAGATAAGGTTAAGGTCAGAATAGGTAATGGGGATGTCTGAGGCTTGGAAATACGTACAATAGTTCAAAGAAACCACAGCTACGTTTGTGTGTGTGTTTCTGTACACGTGTGCAATGGCATGTGTGTATTAGCCGTGAAGAAATAGTTGCTGAAATGGTTGATCAGGCAAATAGCTTAAATATTCACTGAGGTTGTCTTGTCTCCTTCTGTCTGGTCATAAGTTTTAATCAGCCTGTGCTGGTTGTCTCATTAATTTAAGAGGATAGAATTTAGTGCAGTACTTTTGTGGTTGCCCTGATTGCAGAATACCTCTTAGGCCAGAGGGAGAAAAAGGGTAGATAATATCTTTATAAGTGTGTATTCCTGTAATCTTTTAAATAATGCATGTATGTAAGGAAACCTGAAAAGTGCGCTCTCCAAAAATTTCACTTAAAGGTCAGAAGAAATCATTCTAATGTCCATCCTGTTTGTACTAATTTTATCACTGTAGGGCATGGCATTTTTGCAAAATATATGCTTCACTGTATAAGTCATTGTGAATTTCTCAGTTCTTAGTGACTTCAGTATTACAAGGCTTTTTCTTGGATAGTATTTTTTACTGGCAAAAGTTTTAGTTTAGTTTCAGGTAGAATCCATTACACTCTTTTCTCTCTCTCTCTGGCTGTGTCCCCCTCTGTATTACCCTTTCTTCCTTTGTTGTCTTATACTGAGGCTTGGTTAACAGCAGTGATACTAACATACTTATGGTCTATGCCAGACTGAAATGTTAAATATGCAGCACAAAAGAAGGAATCTTGAGGATGAACCGTAAATTCCACAACAGACTTTAAAATGCTACAAATGTATCGAGCAGATAGCTGTCCCATCTGTCCATTGTGCCATGTCCTACTTCGTATCGAAATTATGACGGTGGGAAGCCTGAAGAATTTTATGTGTAGTCTCAAGAAAAATAAACAGCCATTTATTTGCTAAGGCTAGTCCAAACACTTCTGCCATTGCAAATGTGTAATATATTACAACAATTTCATCTTGTATTTATGTAATTAAAAGGCTAACTCAAAAGAGCATTTGCGTCATTTAGCTTTAATGTGCATATATGCGTTGTGGTACACCTCTCAGTTATTTGGCTGTGTGTCTGTGTGTTTGCGTGTGTTGAGTTTTTCCTCTCCCTGTAGGACTTCTTATACTTTCATTGGACAGGATGAAAAGTGCCACAAAATAAGCAGCTTATATTTTATTTTCCTTGTTCAGTATGTGGCCCTATGCCATACTTATTCCTTGCAACTGAAGCCTGGCACTAAGTCAGATTAATTCATTTCTTCATGGGTTTTCTGTTGCACTCATCATGACAGTTGTTGAGTGATCTGCAAATATTCTTTATCCTATGAAGTGAGGTGCCATTATAATTCCCATTTTACCCATGAGGAACTGAGTCACCTTGATTAAAGTCATGCTGCTCAGAGTAAGGGTCTGGGTTTTTTTAAAATGTATCCTTCATTAGCACTTTGTATGTTCATGACATCTCAGACCTTCCATTTTTGCTTTATGGTGAAACAGTTTCCTTCCTTCTTGTCCTCTGTCCTCCCTGTGTGCCAGCAGTGGGAACTGTAAGACAAATAGGAGATTTTCTGCCCAGGTTTAGTTATCTGTCTAGCATCACAGTGGTCCCTGAAAGGGAGAGTGGTAAGGAAAGTCTTGTCCAGATCTGTGACATGTTTACGGAGAAATCCATAGCAGTTTAGCTACCAAATGCTAACAAATCTGTACTGAGTGTGCAGACAGTGCTTTTTTTTGGTGTGTATGTGTATTAACTTAGTCAAACCGGCACTGTTTTTCTTAAGAACAGTAAAAGGCATGTGGCTGATATCAGCCTGACTGTACTGCCAAATTTTAGATCCCTTCTGTAAGGATGCAGTTTCCACAACTTCTCTGTTAAATGTCTTCAGACCTTTTTTTTTTTTTTTATGAAAAAGATGACATGTTTTTCCAGACTTCTGTCTTAGAGACACTTGAGCTGGCTTCAACTGAACTTTCCAAAAAACCCAGTGTACCCTGAGACAGATACCTAGTATGAAAAATTCCAGCCCAAATAGTTAAAATCTGGCAAAGTAATATAGAGCTGGAAAAAAAGATGTTACAGTCGGAGGTATTTGCGAGTCCAAGTTAAATATGTCACTGCCTGCATATCTTATTGTATCTTTGGTTGCTACCACCAGTTATTTTTATTTCAATGCAAATCCCTTTTTTCAAGTTTGCATTATCAGAAATTATTGTGCTAAGAGTTAGGGGGATTTTTTTTAACCTTTTTTCTTTTTTGGTACCTGTACTGAGAGACTGATTTAGCTACATAATCACAAATGAAATTAATTTACTAAGCTTAACTCAGCTTGCTCACTTCAATTACCAGAGACACCAGAATGGTTGTTACGCTTATGAGTCCTGTCCTGCTAATCGAATATTAGAATAGATTTAATTTTCCCCTATTAGCCAAGTGAAGTGTTCATGTGGTTGAATCTGGTATTTGGTAATAACCTTCTTAACTGGGAAATTTTCTGGATCCTTTATTGGCTAACTAGTCAGACTTACACTTGGAAGTGTTTCACTTTATATATACATTCACATAATGCACAAATGAAATCATCACAATTCTTACAGTCCAAAAGAGTAAAGGAAACTCCGAATGTAGTGAAACCACAGTTTCCTGTTGAGGCCATAAAACAGAAGAGCTATCTGTGATTGCTTTCTCAGTGGCAGCATTGAAGGCATAGGGCTATGCCAAATGGGTTGATGTTTATGGATACACTGGTCACAAACTCATATTTGTGCAAGAGGTAGTTGGACAAAGCTGCTTTTAAATCCTAATGGCTATTGTAACAACTGTAAGACAGAGGTTTGAGTACTGATAGTGTCTGCCTTAATCTGAGTGCTTATTTCATCTGTGTAAGGACCTTCTGGGACTTGTATGGATGGATGAATAGATTTTTCCAGCAGACTGTGCATGTTTTAAAGTATCAGGTTATGGATGGCCTTGTAACTTCAGTGACTGTGGAAGTGGTCACAAAGCAGTGTTAATAAAACACTTCAGATAATAATTGATCATCAGTTATTATTTGTTTCTCAAGTGTTCAATTTTTATGCAGGAGGAAGGGGAGAGAGTAATGCTACTCTTCCAACTTGGCTAACAAAAGGTGTAACTGCATGAGATACCAAAATGATGTGCTGTTGCTCCTTGACTCTTAGGATGGTCTCAGTATCTGATGAGTCTGCTGGACCTCCTGTGGCTTTCAAACACATCTTCAGGTGCTTATGGGCTTTTCAGGCCTAGCTTTGTGTCTCAACTAAACCTGACTGGACTGGCCACCTCCTTGATTAGGGGTTTAAAAGCAAATTGTAGTGCTATTCTGTGTGATGTCCATGTTATTTTTTCTCCATTCCTTTCTTACATGCTGAGTGGACCAGGCTGAACCCTTCTAGGGTCTGTTGGTATGGCTGACATCCTCAGCTGCAAATGGGCGGCGGACCAGACAGTGTATGTTTCAGATGTGTGCTCTGATTATGAAACTCGATGCAATATTTTATGAGTTTTGCTCAGATGTCTTTCTGGGGCTGTCCCAGGGCATGCCTCACTTGTATAAGGAGCAGCATGTAGTGGCAGCCCTGGCTGCCCCCAGAACCCAAAGCAATCTAGTCATGTCAGGGTGGCATGGGGCCAAGCTAATGATAGGCAAGATTTTTTATTAGCTTTGGGCAGGTCCTACCAACAGAGATACACTGCTTCTGGAAATTTAGCTAACAGCACTGCTCAGTGTGGCCATACTGTCTTGGGCCAGGGCTGGATTGAGGGCCATCTCTATCCTCCTGCAGTGAGTACTGTAGATGCGCTGTCAGGATCTACATATGACAAGGTTCTTGACTAGCCCATCTTCTGGCAGTATTGAGGTCTCCAGGCATGGCCAGGGTTCCCATGCACCATGCAATAGAGAAGTGACACACCTCTGTGGCTGAGGGATTCAGGGTTTATTCTGAGGGCTACCTTTATCTGGCTCTCAAACAGCACATGCAAGAGGAGAGGTGTCTGTGATGAGGCCTCTTGTGGCTAAAGTGATGGAATGTGACATTTGGCAGTTTACTTCTTGGGTAAATCACAGCTCTGTGCCTCAGCTTCCTCTTTTGTAAAATGGGGTTAGTGATACTGTCCTTGTTAAAAAGCTCTTCGTATATGCTGATGAAAATACACACTAAGTGTTATTAAGCTGGGTATGATACATAGAAGCTAGGTTTTATTATTGCTATTACTTTCCCAAACATGGGTTTGCATTGGAATTTCCATCTTGTACCTAGGGCAGATAAGTACTGAAATATATTTATGCAATAAGAACCGTAAGGGAAGAAAGAGCTATACTTCTGACATGGTAAAAAGTGACTAAATCAAGGTTTAGCTCCTTGGGAATTAAGCAGCTGAATTATAAGCACCTTAATATGAGGTTCATAATATAAATTCTTGGAGATCACCGAGTACAGAAGAACATTCTGGGAGTTTCTGTCTCTGCTATGTAATCTAGGAGATAGTAAAGTGTGTTGGGCAACCCAGCATATTCAGAGAGTTGGAATGACCTCAGGACTCGCATGAGGCTGATGAAAGAGATAAGATTGTTCTCAGAAGTCCAAATTGAGCTTCATAGTCAAATTTGTAGATGTACAATGTAGGATGCAGTGCCTTCATCTGCTGCTTTGTGCTGCAGCTACCCCCTCTCCAAACTCTGCAAGCTGCTAGCTGAGCATAAGCACAAGCAATGTCTTGAAGTGCTTGCCAGAGAGCATCCTAAAGAATGTCCTCTTTGGTCTCATGTCTGAGGACCGAAATGAGGACCAGGTTTCTCATACGAAATCTTCTCAGCCTGTGTTGTCAAGGGAGAGAGGGCAGGCTCTGGACCAAGCAGTTCTCTGCTGCATAGCACTGCGTAACCTGACAGACAACACTCACATTTTCAGTCTTTCAATAGTATTTTTATTGAAAGCTTAAAAGAAAATATTACAAAGGCATGAAATGCCCACATTACTACTGCAGTGTTTTACAGAGCACTGTAGATGGGTGCACTCCCTTTTATATTCCATGTGTGCTGAAGGTAGCATTCAGGGCAGATGAGGTCAGTTGAGTTTCTTTTTCCCCCATATCCAAAGTAGTATTTTTTCCTCTGTCATGCTGAGAGCTACTGTCAGTTTTACCTCTCTAGTGCCATTAAAAAAAAAATTAGCCAGCATACTCAAATTAATAAAACCTAACAGTTTGCTACTCTTAAACGTGTTAGAAGAGCTCTTTCATGGTTGACTGGGTGGCTCAGGAGGTTACTAAGGGGAGATACTTTTTCTTCTCTTAGTCACCTGTTTGAGTCTTTTCCAAGCTAAATAATAATATTCATTATGCAATCACATATGTTCGTGTCTCTGTTAAATGAGTTGTGCTCTATTCAGGTCTTAAGGGACAAAAGCATATCAAACAGGCATTTTCAAAGTGACCTTTATCTCCTTTTCCTCAGTGACCTACCACCCTATGATTGCTTGCATTTCTCAGTTCAAACACCTTTCCTCATAGAAAGTAAGGCTCACAAGTTTGCATTTCCCAGGCTTATTGATGAGGTGGTATGTTTTTATTGTTGTTGAAATTGTGTATATTCTCAAGGTAGCTTAACTGCTCTGTACCTAAGTTCCTTCAGAACTCTTAGTTATATACCATGTGCACAATGCATATTCCTTTTCTTTTCCTGTTTTTTGTGCTTAGTTTTTTTCCCCCTACTAAAACATCGTTTTTGATGTCTGTTTGCCTGACAGTTTCACAGGTAGATTAGCTGAAAGAAGTAGGTCAGGACTGAAATCAAAGAACAACAGGACTGGAAGGTCCAGAAGAAATTATCTAGTCCTGGTCCTGCCATGAGGCTGGATCATGCATATGTAGACAATTCCTGCTCGTTGTTTTCTGACTTGCCTTTGGAAACTTCCAGGGATGGGGTCCCAGAATTTGCT
Organism: Gymnogyps californianus; assembly: GCF_018139145.2. NCBI lineage: Eukaryota > Metazoa > Chordata > Aves > Accipitriformes > Cathartidae > Gymnogyps > Gymnogyps californianus. The sequence goes on from NC_059472.1 coordinate 50,570,579, forward strand.
AAGAAAGCTAGCTCTTGTGTTTAGTTATTCTGAAATTTAGACTGTATCTGACCTGAGAATCCTCTGATGCAAAAAACCAGATTGCTTCATTTTTCTCCACTCAGAAAATTCATCATTTTGTCTTTGATGCAATCATGTATGTATTTGGACTGCCCCATCCCCACTTGGGGTCTTCCCTTTTCAGCCTACATGAATTAGATTCTTTCAGCTTTTCTTGACTTCTCCTGCTTGGTACACCTCCTCAGTTTTGTTGATTTCTTCAATTAGATATCTATCTAATCTACTTTGTGATGAATACTGATGGGAACAAATTTGTTAGTGTCTTACAGCATTACACTCTTTAATTAGTCCTGTGACAACGTGATAGTTCACGGATCCCAATGATCTTTTCTTCATCTTACCTTTTACCGTACAGTTTATGCTCCTGTTGGCCAAAATAACTCCAAATCTGTGTCATTTAACCATGATACTTTCTCTCTCATTCCCCTTCCTCTTCTGCTATAAAATATGCGTGTGTTCTGTGACAATGTTATCATAGATTATATATTGTAATAGCCCTGTAGGTGATAACATTTATCACCATATGAAAATACCACTGTGGTGTTTTGTGTTTAAAAGGTGAGAAACGGTGGGGTTCAGTAGTTATATGTATTTTGAGAATCTTATTTCAGAAGAGCTTATGCAACTAAAATTTTTTAATATGATAAAAAGAACTTCAGCCTATTTTTAATGAAGAAAGAACAGAGCTCATTTCTCAGATTTGGCCCGTTTGGCATTTATCAAGGCCAGTACGAGTTGTAAGGAAGTACAACTCATAATTCCTTCGCAATTGTCTCATTTGAGAAAGTAAATGCATGATAAGCAATAAGAAGTAGAATGCACTGGTGTGTTATTTTTAGGGACAGAAAAGCAGAATAATTGCAATGGAACTAACCTTGCCCACTTTAAAATCACCAAATGTAGGAACTGAGCAAAAAGTAGAATTTAAGTAGTAGGTATATAATTAATACATTTATGTTTGTGTTGCAGATGCATGTAATTTTATATACAACTAAGCAAAAATATTAAAGCCCATTTTCTCTTTTTCCTTTTTGTGTGCACATACAAAACATTAAATTTAAAGAGCCGTACGCCATTAACTGCTAAGATTCACAATTGTTTCTAGAACACTGAAAGTAGCTCGTGCAATGATAATTGTAAAATGTAAAGTAATAGGAAACAGCTTCGCATTTAGTGTAATGATTAGATAACTAGGGAAAAAACAGCTATTACGTGTTCCTGGACCACAGTGGAGGTAGAAAGCAAGAAAAGTATGTGGTGTGACTGCATATTATTAAAAATGTAACACTTTATATTTACTTTGCACTTAAAAATTTGAATGATCTGACTAACAGAAACAGACAATCTAATACAAATCGTTTGGAATACATTAAAAATGTATACAAGACAAATCGCTATTTTATAATCGTTCAGCAATGTAGTAAATTTGCACTGCAGGTTTGATTCATAACAAATTTGCATAACATTTATGTGGGGTTTTCATTGTGCTAATACAGTTCTTTTAGCCACTTCTTATGTGTGCTACCATTCTATTATATACCTTTGGGGGTACTTGGAAAAAAGGGAGAGTGGGGGATGGGAGTTAGTGGGAAGAATATGACAGAGTTGTAAGATGAAGGTTTGTAATCACAGAAATGAAAAGCTAGGAAAAAATGGATTGAGAAGTGTGTATAACTTAAAATTGAGGGAGGAGAGGAGAGAAGCATGTATTCTGGGCTCCCATGTGAATTATATTATATAGTATTCACTTCATCATTTACGAGGGCGTAAGGAGAAGGATGGGTGTCAAGAGTGCATGGACCGAAGGGGCTTCCATGAACAGCTATGTTAAATGAAGGTGCTTGTTAATATGCCTTGATTTGCATATGCTTTATATCCTTTCCTAAATATTCGAGGGGCAAATGAATGTTTACATTGTATATTTTGCCTTTTAATATTGTAGCTCTTAATTCTCTTAATTCCTTTCCATTCAAAAGACCAATTTGGAAAAAGAAGTGTGAATTTGCTTTAGGAGGAAATAGGAAATACAGAGACGTGAGGAGAGAATAGGCATTAAAGAGTAGGTGGAATGGATCCATTTGAGAGAGGTCTGGTTTGACATTTCTACTGTACCACCATCTTATTGCTGATGTGCAAAGACAGTATTTCATTGAATAGGAATGCATCTAAATCCCAGATGTGAAATCTGTCTGTGGGGAAAAGACAGACACATTTACCAGTATGCTTACAGCTGCTTTCCAATAACTTCTAGAATTCTACTTATCACCCACCCCACCTCCCCAGTCTTCATCTCTTTTCTGTATTCATCTTTTCTTACTGTAGCATCCACACAAATCAGACAAAGAATAAATGCATTGACCTGTACACAGAAGATCATAAACACAGATTTCATGCTGTTTTATTATCAACATCATTACTTAAAAGCAGTTTTATATCTTCAGATAGCTTGTATAAATATTTATCACTCGCAGTATTTTCATCTTGCATTTTAATAACCTAATGCAAAGTTTAAAAGTTAAGAACTAAGCTAACCGACCTGGCCAGTGCACGAGTGAATGTATTTATGTACTGGTTTTGAGTAGGAGAATGTTAACAGAGTTGCCTATCTGTGTACCTCATATGTAGCAATAGGTGAATGATCTGTATTTGTTCCTTTGTTTAACAGAATTTGGAAATTCTTTTGGAGGACAGTAACAGAATTTCTATGCTTGGTCACAAGGTACAAGTTTAATAATTTTTTCTAGGTATTCTGCAATGCCTAAATTGTCTCTTCCAGGCAGCTCCACTTCTTGTAGTTTATTCTCTCAGGTTGCTCAGATATCCTGGTGGTTATGCTGAATACAAGTTCTGATGGCTAGATGGATAGTCTGGAGTCCTTCTGCCAAAGAGAGTCATAAAGTTATGTTTGAGTTAGGTAAATGCAAGGTTTTTCAGCATACTAAATGAAGAGGAATGGCTTTTGATTTAGCCTGTCCTTCAGTGGTTTTGCTTTGTCTCTTCTGCAGCTGGGAAGGAGGAAACATGTTCTTCAAAACCGTGAGGTCAACACGCATGAAGTTCAGGTTCTGAACATTACAAGGGTTAAACATAAAATCAGAGGCACACAGAAGATTTACCGTTTGGGCACTCTTTGTTTATCCTTGCTGAACAGGAAGGTTGCAGTCTTCTGTTTAATTCAAAGCTCGGTGAGAAGCATATAGTAGAAGGCATGTTTTTGTATGGGATTCTGCCGTTTGCTTTTTGGGATAATAGATGTAAATGTAGTGCAGTGATGATGATGTGAATGTGAAAACTGACAGTGTAGGGAAGTAAATGCATTTATTCATTTGTGTAGGGAAAAGACCTCCGGTGAGCTTCATGACGGTGAAGTTAACAAAGCCATAGTAGCCTTCTCTGCTATTGCCTTGAACTTAATGTTTTACAGAACAACGTACGGACAGCAAAACTGTGTATTCTGAGCAAATACGTAGAGTGACTTGCTCAGTCAGATTCAAGTAATTGTAAAGAAGACCAGTAAATTTCATGTCTGAGAGAAACTGAAAAGTCCTCCCCAATGAGCAGTGCAGCCTGTTCTAGCTTGTTGTATATTGTCACGCCAACGGTTCCTGTTCCAGCTGGGTAGTCGGCTACCTGTGCTTCAGTTAGAGAATTAGAGTGACCAGGGTGCCTCTTCCCTCTTTTGGCAGTCTTTAACTGAAGAAGTAGATGTTCCAGAGAGAGTGAAGAATGGGAGATAAAAATCTAAGGGATGCCATTTCAGGTGGAATTGAGCTCTCCTAACTTTGGAACCAGACACTTCCAGAAAACAGTTTGGCCCATCCTTAAAGAGTAGAGATGTAGGGCCCAGTGAAGAGCCTCCATCTGTCTCCATTGACTAGAGTGGGAGCTGAGTCAACCTGCTGAGATTTGGCAGGGATATTGCCAGTGGCATTAAATTTCACCCTACAAACCAAGCTATTTCGGGGACCTTCTGTGGAATTGTTTCACAGGCGCATTTTATTCTCTTCTCCCAGTGTTTTAGTGAAGAGAGGAAGTGATTTCCCTGGCTGCGCCTCACTTAGAGGATCACAGTTCAGTAACTACATATAAAATGATTTTGTAGCCAAAACAAGAAAACTAGATGCCACAGTTCATGAGTTACATCAGGAATTTGTAATTTAAATTTAAAATGCCCCTGTAATATTTTCTTCTCCTTTTTTGGTTCTTCATATAGTGAGCTGCCTTTCTGACCTATGATTGCTGACTTTCTTATACGACAAGCAAAATCAGAAGGAGAGCGTGTCCGTTCCTCTCTGGACATGTAAAATACTCCTAATCGCTCCCTTCCTCCAACTCATAAAAATCTCTGTTTTTTCTAAAACTATTTAATAATATGACTCATTAGAGAAGGTTTCCTTGTCCATTAAAACTGCTTACACTTGAAGCTGCTGTATAATCATAAATAAAGTAGGTGATGATGATGAGGCCGAGGTAAATTAGTGGTTTTGGTTGATATCAAAGTTGTAAATGTATTTTCTTGACTGCTAAATGACTGTAATAATCAGTTTACTCTTTGTATTAATATTACTAACGATTGCAAAACTCTTCCTAAGTGAAAGGTGCTGGAGATTTGGTGGTCCATGCTGTACATGACGCTGAATGGTTGAGAACAAGATGAGCAAAATTGATGCTGTGTGTGATAAGACTTGTCAGGCTGCAAACCTATACCAAATGGCTCAAGAAAATGTTTGTACAACTCAGTAGTAGCAATAGAGCATTTTAATGACACTTTTATCATATTCTTTATTCTGAGTTTTTGCAGCTGTCATTTTTAAATAGATTTTTGTGCAGTTCCCATTGTAGTATGAATGTTCCCACTTTGAACATTCAACCCTGATTTGGGTTGTGTTTTTTTGCAGTTGCAGGCTGTATGCTTTTTTCATTCAGAGGAAAAAATAGAGTGAAGAATGGAAGATATATAATTTAGCGATTTTTCAATAAATACAGGAAACTCTATGCAATGAATGCATAATTTTTATGAATTGGAACCTTAAATCATAAATAAAATGTTAATTTGTAGACTTGTGTAGTTGTGAAACAGATGGAAAAATAGAAATGTGCCGGAAAAGTAGGTATTTGCAGAAGCTAATGAAGTTAATTGGTCTCATTTGGCTACACTATTTTCCCAAACCCCCCAAAGACTGGGCTTTTTAATTCTTTAATTAAAAATGAGTAAGGTATGCTAATATTATAACCTTTATTTTTTTCTAGCTTTCTATATACATACATCTTATTAATAGAACCACCCTTAGCAGTCCAATATTAGCAAGCACATTAGTAATCTGGAAGTTCTAAGGAGGGTGCCAGTATTTTGAAACAATAATTAAAAAATTAGCAGTCCATGAGTTAATATATACTTCAAAACCCTAATCATTATTTCCTTTTCCTGTTTCTACATGATTACAAAGAAAGGATCTGTTTTTCTCCAACTTAGGCAATGTAAATTAAAGTACACAGAACAGTTTAGGCTGTGGAAGATTTTAATTTTACAAAGAAATATTTAAACCAATTTTGATTAGCTGGGTTACAGGCTAAATCTGCAGCAAAATACTGGAAACATAAAATCAGTGAATTGATGCACAGCTACATGAGTTCCCTTAAACTGTGTTTTTTAATGGGAGGAAAATATTGGGAGCTATATATTCTTCTCCTTACTAATGGGCATTTGAAAAAAGAAGTTCAGTCCCTATGCTCTAACATGGCACTTGCGACTAGCGAACGTCGCTGAATGTGCTGTAGCGTTTTGCAGGCAACTCAGGGATACCTACCACTGTAGCCCAGCCCAACCACCATAATGTATCACCTTGCTCTTGATTCCCTATGAAGTTTTCTGTATTTGGATGATTGAGTTTGAGCAACTATTTACGGTTTCAAAGGATTTGGATAATGTTACACTGTAGGGTTGGAAATCTCTTTGAATACTGTGTTGCAAAGGGACAAAGACATAGTTTCAATGCATTTATTAGGCCCCTGCTGTAGAAGCGAGGAACAATAAACCATCTTTTTTAAGTTAAGAGATCTTGGAACAGGCCGCTCCAATAAATCCTGGGTCTAAGAAGTGAGGTACGTGCTGCAGTGCTGAAGTTGTTTATTCATCTGGAGTGTATTAGGCTCTTGATTAATAAGAAGACATCTGCAATTTCACATAAGAAACAGAGCGGGCAGTTTGGCAGTTGTAAATGGAAATTGGGAGAGAAGAGCCAAACCTATACAAAGTCGTTGTCTACTCCTCATTGCCACTGATGTTGATAATAATAATTATTATAGTGCTTAAAAATACACAATTGATAAAATGTTTCAATATGAAGGGCTCAGCAGCCATTTTTACAAGAACCACACATCTTTAAGAACTGTTAGCTTTTCAGACAACTCTATAAAATGAGAAGCCGTCTTTGTGTGCCTAATCTGATCCCACAGGTCTCACACTGATGCCTGACAGAAGTAACACATTTGAAGTCGATGAATTTGCACTGATATAAGACTGATGCAAGGTAACATCAAGAATTAGTGCACATCTCTCCAAAATGCGAGAGCAAAATCTTCAGTAGAGAAGTAAAATGCCTGTCAGAGACACATCTTTCATAGGAATAATCTTGCATCTTAAATTTAAGAAGGCTTAAAACATCCAACAAGTAAATTGGGCAAAAACTCTGTAAAGCCCTAAAAAAGAAACTGCTGCATAACACATCAAGTGAGTGTGATGACTGAGAGCCTCACTGAAAGCCAGTAAGGTTTTGGGGGGGGTTGTTTTTTTTTAAATGGAGCACTTAACAATGCAAGTACATAATTTGGTGGAGAAAATAGAACTGTTGTCAGCATAGTTTCAGACAAATTGATTCCCAGTTAGAAATTGATTGGGAGGGCCAGCAAACAAAGCATTAGTGGATAAATTTCAGGAAGTCACATGCATTGTTAATAATCCATAAAAGGGCAAATTCTGAACAATTGAATGTCTCACTCAAAAAAAAAAATGTTGATAATATGACTCAAATAGTAGATCAGCACTTCTTTGAGTAGAAAAGGACACGTTAATTCTTGCCAAAATGATTGGGAGTACAGGAAATATTCAATCTTTAGTGTTGAAAACTTGACCAAAGCAATTTGATCATCTTGGCACTGCAAGTTTAGTGAAAGTGTAGGGCGATGGTGAAAAGATGAGAGGAACTATAGAGACACATCTGAAAGTTCTCCAGAGTTGGCTATAAAGCAGGACTTCACTAAGTTCATAAAGTGGAGGCTACACAGGAATCATTCTCATCATTTTGCAAGCCATCTATCTCCCTTTCATGACTCCATAAATATTTGTGGCAGCTCTTAATAAGGAAATGTAGGATTAGCAAAACAATGCATGTTGGTTAGCCTTCAAGGCAGTTACATCTGGAAGTGGGGAGCCATGCCATATGATCAAGCAGCTCTTTATGGACCATCTGCAAGTACTTCTTGGGCCTGCGACAGGGCCATTAAGTGCAGTTTAAGAAGTTGCTCTAACTACACCTGAACACACTGAGACTTGACGTCTGACTGTAGTGAACCACTGTGGAGCTCATTTTAGCTGAACTGTGGGAGAGGTACAGTTTGGCCATTATTGTCATCAAAAATGTTGTTTTAACATCTATATTTCCTTTATCATACTGCTGGGCCAGCTAAGAGGCTGCCTCCTTCAATGCGGTAGTGCTGCAGTTATACTGTGCGAGATGCCTCCAGCCAGCCAGCCAGCTAACAGGGACGGAGCCGGGAGCAGTGCGGTCCCCAGGAGGAGTTCTCACTTTTGGAACGCATCTGCAAGCTCTGGCTCAGTTAACCTTGCAGGCTTTTCTGGAAGAGTGACTTGAGAAATACTGGTTTGTTTATTTTTTATCTGGAATTAGTTAAAGACGTAATTTACATCTCAGGGTCTTTGAGGAAATTTGTGGAAGAAGGGAAAGCTTTCTTTTTGGATGTGCCTTTATTTATTTTTATGTATATATAAAATATGTGTACACATTATTTTTCGTATATATGTCAGTTTTCCAAATAGTCACTTCAGAATGCATTTTGTATATGCAAGTTAGTGGTTAGGTATTCATACTTGGTTAAAAGAAATGTTTCGTAGTTAATTAGTGTAAAATAAAATCACACTGTGCTTTTGCAGAAAATATTTATCTGTGGGAAGTTAAAAAAATTCCTATGATACAAAGACTTTTTTAACGTAACTTATTGAAGAGCAGGAACTGTCATGGTAGCATATAAATAGGGCAGATGGAGATAGCCCCTCGAGGCTATGGGACTTGAGTTAATAAACCTTGAAAAGTTACCATAATTTTCATTTTGTATTTTCCTCATGAACCCAAGTAATATAGCTCATTCGTTTTGAATATTACCACTGGACTCCCAGGCAATAAGTTTGATTTTCTTAAACGCTACATCTAACCAGATCCAGACCAAAGCTAAAATACTGGTCCTGTTAAAGTTAATAGCAAAATTCCATTGGCTTCAGCGGGGCCAGAATTTTATTCTGAGACTGTAGATTTTAGTATATTAGAGTGTTTTGATAACATAAGTCAAATGAAACAGCCTGGTGTTCAAAAGGTTGGCCAGTTCTTTTTCTGCTAGTCCTCCTCTGTATCTGTTGGATGTGTCTGCTAATATTTCATTGATGTAAATGACATGCTAGAAGTTTCCTCAGTGTGTTCAGTACATCACCAGTACATCATGCCTGCCACACACAGAATATTAGATTTTTTGCTATTAAATACATGGGGAGAGGGAGGAACGTAGTTGAGCTTACGAAAATGATCACTTAGGGTTAAATTCTTCACAGAATATGAGTAGGAGCTCGTGATAATGCTAAGTCAGGGTCACAGATTCTTTTTACCTCACATAAGATAATCTGAGGTGATACAGACTGCTTCTTCAGTGGAACACAGTTTTTAGCTTGTGAAGAAAGTTGGCAAATTAAAATATTTTAGAGGCAGTAATTTTGTATCAAATAGCGACAGAGATCTGGAAGTTTTCTGTGGAAATAAAGTGGTTCAATGTGGGGATGGTAAGCCTGGGCTAAAGTAGCAGACATTAGAGCCAAGGAACAAAAGCCAAGTATTTATGTAGAAAATTCAGGGAGAATACAGCCTTTCTTCAGCCATCCCACTCGCTAAGTAGCAGACACAGTATTGTACCACTGCACTCTAAAATCCCAGCTCACGACTGAATAAAACCGAGAAAACAGATCCTGCCGTAATAAAAACACATGTAAAATTCCTGGAAATGTTTCCTGTTAAAGGCTGCCTGGTTAGTATAGGCTGCCTGCACATTGGTACAAAGTCAGCAATTGTCTGCTCTGATGTTGTTCACATTCCTTTTTGCCAGGAAGATGAAGATCAGACCGGAAGGTTATCGGTCTCCTTTGCTGTCATGTTAGGATCAGAAGGAGTAAAAAAACTAATTGTCTTGATTGCGTTTCACATTGTTTTGATTGGGTTTATGCCCATGAGATAAAAAGCCACAAAACAGGCTTTTTTCTGCCACGGTAAAAGCCAGAGAAGAGCTTTTGCTTTGGAGTTGATACAGAATGGTCCAAAAAATGTCCTGCAAGCCAGATCCAGTCCACAGTGTGATTCTGCCTGGATTACCAATTTTTTGAAGTGACCCTGTGTTGGGACTGTAGCTCGGCAGGAACAGCTGTTACTGGCTCCTCCTGATGGTCAGGATGCTCCTAGTGCACCCTTCACTCCCCAGCTCTTTGCTCCTCAGGCTGCCACTGTGTCCATGTTGGAGGTGAGGGCTCCTGTCCCATGACTGTGGAGCCTGGCCCAAGGAGGTGACCCAAAACTGGCATCTGGCCTAGAGCAATTAAATGGTTGGACCAAATGGGTAATACCTTATTCCAAGATGCGTATTTGCTTTTTTCCACAACGCAGTCTTCTGTTGTATCTCCTTTTTTTCTCTGTCTTTATGTGGGATGTGAGATATCAGGGGAGTTCGAGGTTGCAGTTCCATTGACTCACTGGAGACATTACAATATGTGATATTTTCATTTGGTCTGCTATGAACTCTGCTTGCTTACAGGAGGTCTGCAGTGTATTTGCAGGCATGTAACATACGTCTCCAGTAGACGTGTTTTAGAGGAGTGAAACTGGTTGTACCACAACACCTGCAAGACTGCGGAAAATGGGGGGAAAACATTTAGACGATATGCCTTGAGGCTGCCTTCTTAATGGGCATGAAATAAAGAATCAGGAAGTGTTCTGGGATGTGGAGAGACACATTTTCAGGACAGTACAGGATACAGGTTGGGAGTATTATTGACCAACATCGTAATGTTCCTTCCCCAGCAAGGAGGGCCCTAGTTCTACATCCTTGTGATGAATTTCCAGCTTATTTGAACAGTTTGCTTATTTATCTTGGCCAAAGACCATACTGCAGTCATCTGGGCCAGACTACTGTAATGTGCTCCTAATTGTTTCCCTTGAAATTGATCTGGAGTCTCTTTGGGGTGGAAAGCTGATATATTAAAAAATACAGCCCCATCCATGTAGCTGTTCAAATTTTAATCCCCCAGTTCTTGGGCAGCAGCCTTGCACTCCATGTCCCTGTCTGGCAGTTGCTCGCAGTTGGACATAGTCGGCTTTCTCTCCCTGGGCTGAGTCAGGCGCGGGCCGAAGGCAAGTCTTTTTTGTCCTCGGTTGTGGAACTCCCTGCCAGAGCCCCTTGCTGGCTGCCTTTAAGGCAAGCTGCAAGCCCTGTTTATTTCAGTTGGCCTATCCATGACTGTTTTATGGGCTCCCTACCTTTGTTTTTGCATCTGCTACCCTTTTGTTTTTCTCTTTCCTCTAACTAGTCAGGAATTGAATCTTTTGGGGCTGGCAGGTCCCTTTTGAATTCTGTGTGTATAGCATATTGTAACATGCTATTAGATTTTGCTTTCTACTTTTACTGTTTCGCATTTGGCTCTTCATGCTACTTGGCTTGCAATTGGTGCTTTAGAAAAGATCAAATAAATATATAATTGTGTCAAGTCTTATTTTGTGTAAGAGGGTTAAATCCAGTATCCGAATATAGAAGAGTGTGTTTATGGGAAACTTAATACTGAGAGAATTAGGAAGAAAGCTCCAATTAGAAAGCAAGCTGATTCCATGCCGTTTGCAATGCCATGTTTTCTTTAAGAGAAAACTTCCACTGTAATTAGCAAGAAAGTGCAGCCTACCGGCCAATGCATTACCTAACACAGAGCCTGCTATTCAGTCATAGAAATAGATAGTGCTTTTATATGCTCCTCTGGAGACTGGTGATACTGTGAAGTCCAGTATCAGCAAAACAGAAGTCTAAACACAAGCAGGGGCAGGAAATCTTGTACAATAGATGATAAATAGTGATTTGGTTCATTGGCCACTTCAGGAGGAAGTGTGTAAATGTAATCGTGGAATACAATCGTCTGTGCTTCAAATACTAGAAATAAAGTGTCAATTTTCCATCCCGCATCAAATGATTTAACTGTTATATACGTACCCGAACCCATGTAGATGATGTTGTTATTTGTGTTATGCTGGCTGCCAAGGGATCAACAGAAGTTCAGGTCTTTGTTCTAGAAACTGCATAGGAATCAGCAAAAAGACGTGCTTTACCTCACATTGAGATAAGTCTGATAACATCAGCCATGGGAATGAAACAAACAACTAGGAGGAAGAGGAAGTAGCAGCCGAGTGCTGTACAAAAAGCAAGGGTCTTAGTTCAAATATTGTCATCTGAAAATGGTTTATGGGCACTAAAACAGAGGAGTGAACGCAGGGGTAAGGTCATGCCACTTTGCTGAGCATTGGGAATCCAGGAAATTACATATAATCCATCTAAGGAAGTTCCAGTTGTAAAATACTATCAAAACCCAAGACGTTTAGGGCAGCTTGGTCCTGCAAAACAGTAAAATTATTAATCACTTGACTAATCCACATTAATCAGTACAGCCTAGTAGCAAAATTATTAATCAGCTTGATGAACTGAGCAATCTTGCAAAGAAGTAAGCCTACTTGGAATTTCAAAAGTGATAAAAGATAGAGTGTAAAACAAAATGACTGGAAAAGATGCAAAATCTCAAACCCAACGTTATCTCTCTTCTCACTGTTTCCATTTCATCCATCTCCAACAAGACCAAAAACTTGTGTGCAGGCTGGTATTTGGAAAGCAAAGTATTCGTTCTCTGTGTGTGAGAAAAATGAATCTCTCCTTCCCACACACAAACACAGGGAGAAAAATAAAGCTAAAGATGGATGTGGGAGAGGGGAAAGGAGAGTGAGTATTTGTTTCTTAATTGTGAGGAGGATTGTTGTTAAGCTTTTAATAGTAAAACATGTAAATGAGTACAGAAACAGCATACAACATCCCATCCAGAAATTTAAATGCGATCAAAACATGTAAGATACATTGGAAGGTGGAGTAAGATTCTTTGAGGCCTCAAGAAGCCTCAGGTGATTCAAGGGAATAACCTGGTGTGTATAGCACAGCCATCCTGCTGAAGCAAGGAAAAATAAGGCAAAGGGTAGTAAACAAAGCTCGACCCGTATATTTCAGTACTGGAAGTAATAAATAATAATTGTCGATGGGAGCTGAGTGCTTCACTGACAAGAACAAGATGACAGTAACTAACTTGTCCCAGATGAAGAACAAAATCTATTTTTTGTAGATACATGGATGGCTAATTGAAAACGTGTGAACATCAACAATTATAGAATACAGAGAAGGGTCTTTCTGTTAGCTGTTAATGATATTTCCACTCCCTCAAAACGTATGCTGTCTTTACATTCCCTTCAAGGAGTGGCACAACACTCTGCTGCCTTCAGACACTTAGGCCTTTTGTGGCTCTCCAGGCTGGAAACGTGCAGAACCTGAGGAAAAGGTGGCAGTGGTTCTGCCAAGGAAGGACCACTGCTTTCTAGAGCAGGTTGATGACACAGGCTATTGAGTCCTTACAGATAATTGTTTGTCTTCTGGTTTTAGATGGCTTTAATTCCTCCAAATTGCTCCTTGAATAATAGGAAAAAGGCAATTTGAATTTCAGTGACAGATTGGACATAACAGGTTGCAACTATTAGGTCTAATTTTACCATACTGAGAAATAAAATTGCCTAAACATAAACATCGATCACTGATGCAGTAAATTAATTTGTACAGAAAAAGTAGTTTAACTGCAGTGCACATTAAACATAGAAAATTTTCAAAATTACAGCTCTCTGAATTAATTTGTACACTTGTTTACTTGTTAAAAGCAAAGCGTAACTTCTTTTTCTTTTTTTTTTCCTCCTCTTTGTGACTTCAAGTTATGAAAACTGAGGACAGTCATTGATTGTCCGAAAAAGACAGATAGAGCTCTGCAGCTGTGGATGTAACAAGTTCTTTTTTTTTTTGTTTCTGAACAGGTTAATAGAATTACTAAAGACCTATTTGAAATACTGTTTCATTCTAGCAAGCAAATTCAGCATTTTAATAGGCTTGAATTATGTTTTGTTAAGAATTGGTGGTGTGAAGTAATTAAAAAATTTTACGATTTGGTTCAGCAATGAGTTTACATTCAAGTGTGTCCTCAGGCTTATTTAAACTGTTGAAATCTTCCAAACTGTTTCATAAAAAATGTCATCTGTATCTTCTTGCTTCTACTACCATCTCTCTTCAAAAAATCTGCACGTACTACTATCCCACATTTTGATATGGTATCTAGAAACTTAACATAGATGCTGGCCAACTTCTCTTCGTTCTGGTAATTGCTGTTTATAATATGCTTATTATATGTTTTATATATGAATATATATATGTTTTATAAAATGAAAAAGAACATGCCTTTCTTATTTTAAGCCATGGCTATAATGTTACTGATCATATGCAGTCACAAGTGTGTATATAAGCTGCATAAAGGTTGCCTAAGTCACAGTGGAACAGGATCTGCCAATGTTGCTTATTTTGATGGTATCTGGTGTCTACTGTTTTCAAGGACAGTAGTTCGATTCAAACACAATTCTGATAAGTGGCAGGTTTTCATGTCTTTAATGCCCTGACAAGGGCATCACTCTCAAGAGAGGGAGGTGAAACCATTTGGATGAGAATTTCTTCCCCTCTCCTTTGTGCTGACATACCAAGATAATGGACAATTAATAGCGAACCTTCTCTGCAGGGAAAGTCTAGGGTTATCACTAATATAAAAGTGCTCATGAAGTGTTTGGACACAAAGGGGAGAGAAAAAATAAACATAAAAAAGTAGAAAGCAGGACCAGCACAAGGCTTAATGTTCAATTACATGTTTTTTCACCTGAAATTATGGTGAATGATTTTTCAGTAGCAGCAGCTGTAACTTTTTAGACCTGGTTCACTGCTCATGACATCAGGCAAAGGACAAGAGGAATCTTGCCATTTGTATCTTCTTTGTCGTAAGTGAGAAAGCTGGCTTGTGTATTTCCTGGAGATACCAGTTACAGGGCTGACTGCTCTTAGTTACTAATTGTGTCGTGCTGTAAAGTTTATCCTGGTAGTATATGGAGGACAGGTCTAAGAAAACTGCTTCTTCACCTTATCTTCTGATCCAAGAACAGGTTTGCAGAATGCTCTTTAGGCTCACCTTCAGTCTCATTGCTTCCATTTAGACCATATGTGGGATTACTTTCCTTTTCTGGCCCGCAGTGTGCGCAGTTCCCCTTGTTCTGGGGGAGGGCTGGTTTACAAATTGTGAGTCTGTGCAGCCCTTGGTTTTTGCTTTGCTGAGTGATCCCAGCAACTCTCAGATGCTCCCAGAACAGTCCGCCACCCCTGAGGTCACCTGGAGAAGGAGTTGCTGGAGGTCAGCAGAGCACTGCTCACACTTACAAGTCAACAGGCAGACCGCCTTGGGGATTATTACAGTGGCTGTACCTGTGCACCAGATTTAGCAACTGATGATGTGATTGTGTGCCTCTGTTTTCCAAGTAAACAGAGAAAAGACGTACAATGTTTCCTGAAGTTAGACAAACCAAAGATTAGTCTAAACTGAGAGTGGAACAGGTTAACTGATCTTTCTCTACCCTAAGCTTTCATTTGTCCCTAGCAGCACTGAGCTGTCAATACAGTGTACAGCTACTGATAAGTATGGGTTCTCCTCAGCCTGAAGAGATCTGTCTGATAAGATAAGATGGCCTTAAAAAAGAGAGAGAGAGAAAGTACGTTAACTGCTTTGACTGCAAAATACCCCCTGGTAGCCAGAGATAAGACACCTTGAGCTGCTCGGAAGACCTTAGACAGGATGTAAATGAAGCCAATAAAAAAAAAAAAATCATTTCAAATCCAGCCGCTCTTCTGCTCTACTGTTATTTCCAGCTCTGACAGCAGAAGGCTTAATTTACTATATTTCACACCGGGCTTCCATTCTACACTGAGGAAGCTACAAAGGGTTGTTTTAGATACAGGCTTTAACAAAGCAGAGATCTCTCTATTTCTGGAGAGGCCTCTATTTCAGACAGCTAATCATGAGTTTCAGCAGGCTTTGGTGAATGGAAATTATACCGAAGAGAAGGAAAATGCTGCCTTTTGCAAAGAATTTCCCCTTCTGTTTTATAATTAAATCACCCAAATAAACCTGTATTAACATGAAAGGACTGAATGAAGCATATGTATTTTAAATGCAACTCTTACCTTGCAAAATTCCACGTAGAGGAACTGATGTTCTGCAAGTTAGGAAGACAGTAGGTGTGACAGTTTACAGGTGACCGCTTCATAGTAGGATTTGGTCTTCTGACCATTCTGAACTGGGAAATTCATTAGGTTCTCCCTACAGGCTAGACTGGTGGAAGCCACACACACCTACCAACCTGTGCCTATCCCATGGCATAGACATCCACATGTGTTCCCATTCAAGTAACCTGGGGAAAATGAGGGTCAGGGAGAAAGGGCTGTATTGTCTTGCACAGCATTTTGACTACAGTGAAAAGGTTCCTGAGACACGCTGCCCCCACTGTGACTGTGCTGCACTAGCGTGGGTGTAAGTATTTGTCTGCCATTCTGAGCACTGACTTAGTTTAAAAACCAAGGTTACCTTTGCTTGGGGACATCACTTTTAACAACTGTGCAGCACATCTGCACTAACAGCCAGATCTAAAAAAAGGGAGCTTAAAATGGGATGTAGATGGACTATAAGAAGCTAAATAGAATTGGTTATCCAAACCGTACCTCTCTGGGTTCACCCCGATTTGGTAGGCATCTCTTTTTTTCATGAAAGGTTTTTCAGGTATCTGTCGTTCGGCAGTCTATGCAAACCACCCTAGTGTGAGCATCTGGGTACCCATCACCTTTGATCAGCCTGCTGCACGGAGAGCATCGTACTAAGCCCAGGACACAGTGGGCACTTTCAGCAGAAAGTGCTGTGTTCCTGTCTTCCCTATGTAGGAGCCAGGTAGGTAGAATATTAAATGGCATGAGGCCTTGATTCAGTTCCCTCGGCATCCTGAGGGGATTCAAAGCCACGTTTCCTGCCTTTGAGCAGAGGGTCTTTGGTTGTGCAGAGGTCTCTTCCCATGGAAGCTGGGCTGGCTGAAGCAAAGAGTATCCTATTCATAGGGCTGGTAGGAGCACATTTGAGAGGGAACTGTTAACATACTGAGAAGGACACTCATGTAGTCCAGGGGTTCTTGCAGTCTGGAGCTTGTGCTTAGGTTTATTTTTGTTTTTATCGAGTACCTCCTTAATGTATAAAGAGCCCAGTACTCCCCTATCCCAGCTGAGTGCCCAAGCTGCGAGGTTGCAGACCTTTTCCTGGTCCCCCCAGGGCACCATGAATCCTGCTTTCTTTGCTTCTTAGGCTCCTGGAGACACCTAAGTCCTTTTGCAGACCTAGGTCCAGGAGTTTTCACCTGTGTAAATAAGACCGCCACCACATCTCTGTCATTCTAAGAAATAAGCAGTTCTGTGTTTATTTACTGTATTTAATTCTAGCACACTGTAAAATAACACTGATGTGTTTTTGAAAGCGTTAACTGCCTGCATTGCTTTCGCTTGATCTTCATTTCCCTTTACTTTCCATTTCCTATAAAAGATTTTGCGATATTTTTGCCTGGGTTTCTTTGCCTGCATTTTCAGATGCAATTATTTACTCCCTTCTTTCTCCCCACTCTATATTATTTTCTTTTGGTTCTCCACACATTGCCTTCTTTCTTTTCTTTGTCCTAGTTTAGCCCCCTCCAAAGTGTGTCTTCCTGTTGCTGTTCTGGTCTAGAGGCAAGGAAGCAATGAATTGGGGTGGTTGAAAGGTAGGCACAGGTGGGAGGGACAGGCATACATAATAAAAAAAAGGGGAAGGCAGCCGAGTGTGAGGTACACCCGCAGCAATCCCTGCAGACCTTCCTGATTAAACTCTAGATTAACTGAAAGAAGGGTGATACTCAAATAAGGACCCAAGGTGGTGCTTGACATCTCAGGGGTTTCTGCCTGCAAATCCTGCCCAGGGGCTCCATCTTTTGTCTGAGCCTCCAGCTAGGGAGGTTTTGACAGCCTGCCCTTCTCCCCGCAGGGTCTTGGGGCTGTGTGGGAATGGGGACTTGGAAGGCAGCTGTGAAGCAGGGTCTCCTTCAGCTCTCAGGGTCCCAGCCTCTGGACCATTTGATTTTGGGAAGGAAAGAGAAAGAACGACACTTCTCTGACTTCAGACACCCTCCTTATATTGTGACCTGGGAAAGAAAGAAGCAGTCAACTCATTTTAATACCTGTATGCCACTGGAAAGTTACTTCGATGACTGGGACTGTGTTATAGGGGCTGCTGTCTCTGAGGCTTTTGTACACTTCAGCAGCTTTCAAAAGGAGCTGCAGTGCAGGGGAAGATTGGAGGGAGAGGGTTTCTGGTCCTATTCATGGTGTTGCCCGGGGAGAGCATGACCCAGTGAAAGCAGAATGCAGAGGAAGGTATTGGAGTCCAGTGAGGAACCTGAACTGTTATCCCCTAGTCATTTGCTCTTCTTAATAAGCAGTACAAATACTGTTATCAGCACAAGAAATTATAATGATTATTTCCTAGCAAAGACCTGATTGACTGAATCACTACTTTTAGTACATGAGGTTGTTAATATACAGATTCTTAGGAGATCATTATCATATGCAAGTTTGCTAGAGTATTTGAATGGGTTTTTTGCTCTCCCACTATCTTGATTCTAAATGTAATTATTCTCAGGGTGATTTTTCTGACCCTAGCTTCAGATGGAACAAGCCTGGTGGTCTCTGACTCATACTGTACAAACAAACAAAAACAACTACTAAAAGAAACAGCAACTTAACAGCGGAAGAAATACAGTGTAAATGTCTTTGTCACATTTAAGCAGTGGACAAATGAGCTAATTTGAATCACTTAGTGCTTGTATAGTCACAACTAAACAACCCCTGTAAATTAATTGTGTGACATGCGATTCCCAATTATGTAAAGCAGTATAATAAGCTTTGAGGATGGTGACTGTCATTAGTTATATGTACAGGACTGTGGAAAATTACTTATTCTTTCTCTTTGCCTAGAGAGGCACAAAATACTGGCTTCCTCAAACAAGCAGAGGGTAGCTCTGTTTTCTTCTAGTTGCAAATTGGGTTTTGTATATGATTTGAAAGGTGGAGCAGAATGTGAACTGCTTACATTTTCTTTAATTTGGCTGTAGAAGATGGAATTCATTGGGCTCCGTCTGTTCAAATGAACTTTAAGCAACAATCAAGGAAAACATTTATGCTCCTCTCTACGTATGTAATAGTAATATGTCTTCTGAAGAAGACATAATGGAACTGGAGGCTTAGGTTACCTTAGGAGAGCAATACAGGAATGTTAACTACTTATGTAGGCATTAAAGGCATTTTATAAAAGCAAGCAGGTTTTTCCTGCGAGGTATTAAAGTGACTTATTTGTTGTTTCTAGGAGCTGCCTTTCTTCTGGTTATGAAGTTTAAAATGGGGGAACCTCCCTACCAGCTGTCTCAGTTCTGTTGGTCAGGAACCCTTGTATGTTTCTCCCCCAGTAATCTAACTGTTAATGCATTTAATTGGTGCTCCCAAAGCAGTTTTGAAATATTGATAGATTTTAAAAAACATCTGTAAATTATAAATAATTTTTAAAGTTCACATTTCTCTTTTGAATGCCCGTTACAGAATATTAGTTTTCAAGCCATTTAATAAGTTATGAGACAAATGAGTGAGTTTAATGTGGGGTCACTGATGTGAAAAAAATGTGATGGTTATATTAAAGTTGCAGCTTTTCCAAAACTCTGTACATTTCTATTGAAAGTAAACAGAGAATATTATGTAATAATGTATATTTTTTTTAAAGTGACTTTAAAGGCTAGCACTATTTAGTAATTCTATTACAAACTTCAAAACCTTAGTTTGTTTCAGTGACACATATGTTAGGCCATCACTGAACTCATGTTAATGCTTAAAGACTATCCTTTGATCTTCTAGTTATTTAGATCTATTCAGCACACAGCACAATATTGTTTTATTTCAGCAATATCTAACCTCTTCGTTTACTATTTATTCACACCTGCATATTCCCCTAAGATTCCTTATCTCATTTTCAAGGTAGCCCTGCAGACAATTAGTGGTGGTAATAATATAAAATGTGTCCAGCACTAAAACCTGAAACGGCCATTACAGGTAAACTATATGATGTATAATAACCACTCCACTCAATTACCTGCACAAAAATGCAAGGATTTAAAACTGTGGAGCTCTATCATACATCCAGTTAATTGACCTACCTACCTGCTATTTAGTCTTTCCTTTCTTACAATTCAAATTCTATCTTGTAGCATGCCGTCTGGTAAATTAGCAAAGCTGCATGTTTGTGTGTGTTGTCCATCCCTTTCAATATGTTTGTATGAGCACATATATGTGTACACAGTGGTACATGAACAGGTCTTTGGCTGGTGATGAGACAACAAATAATAACTACACAACAATGCAATGCATTCATGTGCATTCATAATCCATGTGCCTGTGGCAGTACGTAGTAGATGTGTTTATGTGCTGCTGCCTGGTATACTTGATTTGTCATTTTTAATATCTATTCCTGTCCTATGTAACTGTTGTTATAAATTTTGTACCTATTAAAGAAACCTTGCTATGTAGTACTTCAGGTGGGGTCCTGGGGGATAGTTGTGTGACCAGTCTGCCATTACCGTTAAGGGGGCAAAGTAGTAAGAACGTGTCAGCAGGATCCGGTGCCAGGAGTGTCTGTCCAGCTAAACTGCTGGGCTTTCTCTTTGGTTGGGTCCAGCAGCTTGAGCATTTTGCCAGCTCTGTGTTTCAGGGGGAGAAAGGATTTTTCTTGCAGGGATGGCTCAGACCTGGGAGATAAGGGTTCTGTTTCCTCCTTTGCACAGATTACATTTGTAACCTGAGGCAAACCGCTCCAGCTTGTCTGTGCCCCAGTTACTTGAGCAGCAAAATGGGGAAAATAGGAAACTGCTGCTTGCAGGATATTGAAAATATTAATTTGTTCATATTTGTAAACTCTGTTCTATCAGAGGAACCTTATGTATTATGGCACATAAAGGTTTGCTGACATTTGCTTTAGGAATGTGGCCATTTGTCTAGTGGCAGCAAAAACATGTTTAAATCATACAGAAAAATAAGGCATGATAAAGCAAGTGCCCTGAAGCGTATTCCAGCCAAAGCATGCATATGTCATAAACCTTCCTGGTGACTAAGTGACGTTTTTCTGAAGCGGTACTGTTAATTCAGTCAGCAGCACTAGGGATAAGATCACTTTTAAGACCTCACGAGTACTGGGGTTGGCACATGAGTGGCTGGCTGTTAACTCCACAGAGGTGCTTTTGTGCTCTGATGCTTCCCCCTTCCTCCCTCCCCTTTCGTGGGATAACTCCTTCTGGTATTACTTCACTTTTCTGTTAGTGAGCACTTTCCCCCATAAATATGACTGAACAGGTGTTACTGTGCTACTAACTGAGTTTCCAGCTGTCCTCCTCCAACACAGACTAGGCAAAATCTGTTGTTTCATCCTCTTAGACAGACTAGAGAACTATCAAGCCTGAGATGGAGGTCTTCCTCACAGGATACAGTAGTTTTGTTGCCAGAAGATGGTCAGGAAGGCCTGGCTGGCTAACAAAGACAGTCCTTCAGCTGCTGGGTGTAGTTCCAGTTTTGCATCCACTTTGGCAGCAGCACAGAGACTGCTGCAGTGTGGCCAGCCAGCAAAATTAGGAAATAAGGACCTCTTTTATTTACTCAGGCTGCTGAATCATGGGCATTCCTGTCTGCTTGGAGAAAAGTCAGGCAGCTCTACTTTCCACTGGAAGTCTCAGGAGTGCTTGGTACTTTCATCTCAGAGTGTTCACACACTTGTTTTAATGTGCTTTATGGAAATGGTGAAACTCAGCAAGTACAGTTGGTGTAGAAAAACATCTGCACTAACTATTCACACACATTTGCATCTTTAAATAGACTTTTAGGCCTTGTAGCCGATTTTCAGCAAAGTTTTCTGATTGTGAGTGCTAGAGCTTCCTTAGAGTCAGTGAGTGTGAAGTGACTGGTTCCAAAAATTAAAAATTTACATGGACATGTTAAGTGCATCACATTGAAACCCAGAATACTTGCCATAACACAAAAAAGGCATTTACAGTAAGTAGCACTTAGTGAGTGCCAAAGGAAAAAAAAAAAAGTTGATACAGAAAATATATTTTAAAACTCCATAAACACTCTGTTGAATACCTGGAGCCCTATTCTGCCCTCAGATAGATGTGTACCACTCCTGGGGACTTGTATATGTGCGTCTCAATTTGGTCCAGAGTATTTTAAAACAGCTTGTTATAACATTAAAAATCAGTATTTGTAATGTTGACATAGCTCGGTGGGTAGGCATCTGCAGATTTATATACACGTGGCTGTATGCCGAGTAGCAGCAAACTGTATTTTCTATGAGAGTGACCGGCAAAAAGGGGTTTGAAGTCCTTTACCCTGACAGCAGGTCAAACTTTACCCCCAACACAGAGCCGGCTCTGTGGTAAATGCCCCTGGGAAAGCAGGAGTGGAGTCCGCATCCCGAGCCTGCTGGTTAGCTGCGGGGACCTTCCGTTTAGCTCCTCCGTCACGGCTTTGAGTGACCAGGTCTGCTTGCCTAACGCCTGCGCACATGGAGTAGTCTCAGCGCTGGGTAGCAAGCCGCGGATCACTGCCATTTTGAAGGAGATGCTCTTAATGGTTGCACGTCAATTGTATGGGGCAGCATCTTTGTGGGGAAGGGTGGGGAGACGGCAGGACAGGCAGTGCCATCACTCACATCCTGCTGTAGCAGCAGTTACCCTTAGTCCAGGTTTCCTTCTAGGTCGCTGTCCCCAGATCCATTCCTAGACAGTCCCTGAGCTCAGCAGGCACGTTAGTCCATCGCACACAATGTTCCCAGTGTTCAGGTTGGAGTCTGCACAGCAGAAGTCACTGTAGCGAAACGTTTCCCGTGTTGCAGAAGGAAAGTTTCAAAAGTCCTGCGGGTCGCTGATGGCCAACAGGCCCAGCTTTGGGAACCCTTTGTGTAAGCGCAGCGCAGGGGCCCTCCTTCCGGAGCGCAGTGGCCAGCCGCCGGTGCCCCTTCCACACCGGGGGGAAGCCAGGGAAACGTGTTGGCTGCATTGTTAGGCTCGTACTCAGGAAAATCCTGTTGTCCTCCGCCATGCGCTGTGCGGAATTCCCCCTGCCTTGCTGGTTCTTCTGTAGCTCTGAGAGATTGAGAGATTTTCACATTTCAAGTTAAAAGGACACAAGTCGGACTTGTAAGTGGTTTACTCTTCTCCTTTTTGCACAAAGAGAATTACTCTGCAGAATTATTATGGTCTCGGATTAAAAAACCCAACAGCAAAGTGACACATAGAAACATTTATATTTGCTGGTTGGAAAGTAAGAACTGGCTCTGTGCTGTAGTTACACTATTCCCCCTCCGCTTTTCTTACCTTGTATAAAAGCTAAAGGAGAGACCCCCAAGCAGACAAGGAGAATTGGATGGGGGAAAGGGGCTGCCGTTGTTATACCGTGGTCATGCTCAGCGCTTGATCCCGACCCTGCTGCCAGCCCGACAGCCTGCTGAGATCCACGAACCACGGGGAATAGTTGTATAATAGGTAAAACCAGGCAGGCAGTGGCGACAAAAAGGAGGTGATTTACTACTGTGTCAGTGATGGTACACTATTTATAACACTTACTATATATTCCTCTAAACATTTATACAATAATATATCATTTCTGCGTAGGATATACATTTTAATACTAAATTTGGTTACAAAATATGTTGCCTAGGCAGTCGCAGACTATTTTTCTTCACTCGGTTGCTTGACATAAATTCCTGTTTATCTGCCAGCAGTGGTCATATGTCAGAAATATATTTGATTTTTAAAGGACAAAAGGTTCTTCCACTTAAAAGACCTGGCTGAAAATGTTCATTTAAAATAAAATATAAAAATGTAGCAAAAATTAACATCTTTTTCTATGAATAGTTGTTCCACTGTTTTGATCATTTTCAGTTGTAGAGTCAAACTCAGCAATTTGAAAGGGCAGTACACAGATTTACATTGAAAGTCTCCTGTGAATATTACAATCATTAATGTACCAACTTAAAAACTCACCTGGCTGGTATTATTTCGTATGTATGACAATGAGTAACTTTGCTTCAGTTCATGGGGAAGCATTTTAGCAGATGATAGTACTTTTGCTGGAAGGGAGGATTTTTATTTTTCAATTTTTATCTTAAAAAACCAAACACCTTTGTTTTCAGTTCAAAGACATGGCACTTGGGCTAGGGTTTGGTTTTGTTATTTAAATATATACCATTAGTGCAGATTCGTGCGTAGGTAAATACAGATACATATTGTGTGTGTGTGCAAAAGGTGTGTGTAATTTGTGAAACCCTCCTCTTCAAGGCGTAAACAAGAGGATAAAAACCCGTGCAGTTTCCAACTTATCCTGAAAAGCATTGTGTCAGTGGGCAGGCATCCAGCAATGGTGTTTGGTTGTTTTCTCAGAGTTAGATGGTTGCCATCTGGCATTGATAGTGAGATGGCATTGTCATCAGTTTCTAGATGCAGGAAAGGAATGAATCCTCATCTGTTTCCTGTGGATAAGCAAGGGGTTGATAATCTAGTAAAATCTTGTTACCTTAAAGAAAGCAGGCTTGGAATTTGTTTACATACTATAGACCAGCTCTGACTTTTATGTTGGTGTAGTAAATTTCTTGAGAGAAGGCTGAAGATGTTAAGAAACTTACTGCTTTGCAAGAATACCTTAAGAAAGATATTTTTCAAGAGATTTGTCCTGTCTTTTTCTGTACTGTTACTGTAGTCAATTTTACTTTTAAAAGGAAAAAAAACCCAAGCATCGCCCCTGGAAAGGAATAGAAAGATTATTTGATACAGAATGGTCTTTCAAGCATTCTTTTAATATTTTTAAAGACATTTTAGGTTAAGATAAGTATGATCATTGTAGTGTTGTAATCTACATTTAAAACAAAAGGTGCAAAAACTGTACAGCACATCTGTTGAAAAAAATAGTTACAACTTGCCCTGTCTAGAGATGAGGTAATAGCATGAATAACTAGTTCAGTTTATTATCTGGCTAGCATTTCTGTGTTGTCTTTTCCTTGTTATTCGTAAATCTTTCAGCTTTTACCATAATAGTTTATCATTTTTCCTGTTTCCAGTATTTACAAGTTGCTTTGTCTGTGATCACCTCACAGTACAGGTTCTGCTGGACTGAGGAAGTTCAGCTGGCTGAGGCCTTTGCAAAAAGGAAGAAATGGTGGGCAACCTCTTGAACTTAAAAAGGAAAAGAAAATGCTGTTCACAACTGACCCTTTTGAAACTTTCTCATTTTCCTTGATCCTGGCTGTTGGTTTGTTAGGTTGTTTTGAACATTTAATGATCCAGCTGCCAGCTTTCAGTAACTGAATTGTATCGTTATTTGAGAAATCTGGTTGTACTTTATTAGAGAAAACATCACTGTTTATACTGTTGTCCTGTTCGTCCCCTGTATTTTTTCCTATTATTGTTTAGAATAACACCCAAGTCTCTCTTAGTAATAGCCTTTAAAAGATTTCTGTGTTCAGAATCAACTTCAAGGGAAAAAAAAAAAACTGTGGCAAAGCAGGGGGAATCTTTTCATTAAATATTAGGCATGTGGGTTGACTGTATTAATTTTAAATCATTCCTGTAATATTTTCTACTTTCCTTTGACTCTTCAGATGCTCACATAATATGCAAATCATTTTACAATGGATACAAAAGAAACATTAAATATATTAAAATCTGCATTTTAATAAAGTTGTCAATGTATAATACATATCCTGCAACTGAGAAGGAATTATAAAAAAGCAATAAAAAGTTAATATAGGCACAGAACTATTTAATAACTTTTAATGTTTTACAGTCTGATAAAAATAAATGTGGTCTTGAAGCTGTTGAATACAGGTGTAAGAAATATCCTAGTCTGAGTTTAATATGATTTAGCTATTTAGGAGTAGCAGATCTGCGTTGTTCATATAAATTTGCTATCATCTCCTTTGAACTGTAGGGATTAAGCTTGTGGGCATGTTTCTTTCTCATTTCAGATGGAGTGGATGTTGAGGATGACCCCACTTGCTCATGGCCAGCATCATCGCCTTCTAGCAAGGACCAGACTTCCCCGAGCCATGGAGAAGGTTGTGATTTTGGTGAAGAGGAAGGAGGCCCAGGGTTGCCCTATCCGTGCCAGTTTTGTGACAAATCGTTCAGCCGCCTCAGCTACTTAAAGCACCACGAGCAAAGTCACAGCGACAAGCTCCCTTTCAAATGCACATATTGCAGTCGTCTCTTCAAACACAAACGGAGCAGGGACCGCCACATAAAGCTTCATACGGGAGACAAGAAGTATCACTGCAGTGAGTGTGATGCAGCGTTCTCAAGGAGTGATCATCTTAAAATTCACTTAAAGACTCATACATCCAACAAGCCATATAAGTGTGCCATTTGTAGACGTGGATTCCTGTCGTCTAGTTCACTGCATGGTCACATGCAGGTTCACGAGAGGAACAAAGATGGCTCTCAGTCCGCTTCCCGGATGGAGGACTGGAAAATGAAAGACACTCAGAAATGCAGTCAGTGCGAAGAAGGCTTTGATTTTCCTGAAGATCTTCAGAAGCACATTGCAGAATGTCACCCCGAGTGTTCCCCTAATGAAGACCGATCTGCTCTTCAGTGTGTTTACTGTCATGAACTCTTTGTAGAGGAAACATCTCTGGTGAATCACATGGAGCAGGCTCATAATGGTGAGAAGAAGAATTCATGCAGCATTTGTTCTGAGAACTTTCATACTGTGGAGGAGCTGTACAGCCACATGGACAGTCACCAGCAGCCAGAGTCATGCAACCACAGCAACAGCCCGTCTTTGGTAACTGTAGGCTACACCTCAGTCTCTAGCACCACTCCAGATTCGAATCTCTCGGTGGATAGTTCAACAATGGTGGAAACAGCTCCTCCTATACCAAAAGGTCGTGGAAGGAAGCGGGCAGCTCAGCAAGTGCCAGATATCACTGGTCCTTCGAGTAAACAGGCAAAAGTTACCTATAGCTGCATTTATTGCAACAAGCAGTTATTTTCCAGCCTTGCAGTTTTGCAGATACACCTGAAAACTATGCATTTAGATAAACCCGAACAAGCCCATATCTGTCAGTATTGTTTGGAGGTATTGCCATCTCTCTACAATCTGAACGAACATCTTAAGCAAGTCCATGAAGCTCCGGACCCAGCACTGATTGTTTCTACCATGCCTGCCATGGTGTACCAGTGCAACTTCTGCTCTGAAGTGTTCAATGACCTCAACACCCTTCAGGAACACATCCGATGTTCTCATGGATTTGCCAACCCTGCTGCTAAGGACAGTAATGCATTCTTTTGTCCCCATTGCTACATGGGATTTCTTACAGATTCTTCTCTGGAAGAGCATATTAGACAAGTCCATTGTGATCTTAGCAGTTCCCGTTTTGGTTCCCCTGTGCTTGGAACCCCAAAAGATCCAGTAGTGGAAGTGTATTCTTGTTCTTACTGTACAAATTCTCCAATATTTAATAGTGTTCTTAAACTGAACAAGCATATCAAGGAGAACCATAAGAACATTCCTTTGGCACTGAATTACATCCACAATGGAAAAAAATCCAGAGCCATGAGTCCCTTATCTCCTGTAACCATTGAGCAGACCTCTTTAAAGATGATGCAGGCAGTTGGAGGTGCTCCTCCTCGTCCTGCAGGTGAATATATTTGTAATCAGTGTGGTGCTAAGTATACTTCCTTAGACGGTTTTCAGACTCATTTAAAAACGCATCTTGACACTGTCCTGCCAAAACTGACCTGCCCTCAGTGCAACAAGGAATTTCCAAATCAGGAGTCTCTGCTGAAGCATGTTACCATTCATTTCATGATCACCTCAACCTACTACATCTGTGAAAGCTGTGACAAGCAGTTCACTTCTGTCGATGACTTGCAGAAACACCTACTGGACATGCATACATTTGTGTTCTTCCGCTGCACCTTGTGCCAAGAGGTTTTTGACTCCAAAGTCTCCATTCAGCTACACTTGGCTGTGAAGCACAGCAATGAAAAGAAGGTATACAGATGTACGTCTTGCAACTGGGACTTCCGCAATGAGACTGACCTACAGCTTCATGTTAAACACAACCACCTGGAGAACCAAGGCAAAGTACACAAGTGCATCTTCTGTGGCGAGTCCTTTGGTACAGAGGTGGAGCTGCAGTGTCACATTACTACGCACAGCAAGAAGTACAACTGCAAGTTCTGCAGCAAAGCTTTCCATGCTATCATCTTGCTGGAAAAGCACTTAAGGGAAAAACATTGTGTTTTTGAAACGAAAACTCCAAACTGTGGAACGAATGGGGCATCTGAGCAGGTTCAGAAAGAGGAGGTGGAACTCCAGACCTTGTTGACAAATAGCCAGGAGTCCCATAACAGCCACGATGGCAGCGAAGAAGATGTGGACACATCTGAGCCCATGTATGGCTGTGACATTTGTGGAGCAGCTTATACCATGGAGACTCTCCTGCAAAATCACCAGCTTCGAGACCACAACATTCGACCTGGAGAAAGTGCCATAGTGAAGAAAAAGGCTGAACTCATTAAAGGGAATTACAAGTGTAATGTGTGTTCTCGAACATTCTTCTCTGAAAATGGGCTCCGAGAACACATGCAGACACACTTGGGACCAGTGAAACATTATATGTGCCCAATCTGTGGCGAGCGGTTTCCATCTCTTCTGACTCTTACTGAACATAAGGTCACACATAGTAAGAGCCTGGACACTGGAAACTGCAGGATTTGCAAGATGCCCCTCCAGAGCGAGGAGGAATTTTTAGAGCATTGCCAAATGCACCCTGACTTGAGGAACTCCTTGACGGGGTTCCGCTGTGTAGTGTGCATGCAGACAGTGACCTCCACGCTGGAACTGAAAATCCACGGCACATTCCACATGCAGAAAACTGGAAACGGTTCTGCCGTGCAGTCCACGGGGCGTGCACAGCATCTCCAGAAACTGTACAAGTGTGCTTCTTGCCTGAAGGAATTCCGCTCAAAACAGGATTTAGTGAAACTTGACATCAACGGTCTGCCATATGGTCTGTGTGCTAGCTGTGTTAATCTCAGTAAAAGTGGTAGTCCAAGTGTCAACATCCCTTCAAGCAGTAACAGACAAGGCATGGGCCAAAATGAGAACTTGAGTTCCATTGAGAACAAAAGCAAGGCAGGGGGACTGAAGACTCGATGTTCTAGTTGCAATGTTAAATTTGAATCAGAAAGTGAACTCCAAAACCATATTCAGTCAATCCACAGAGAGCTTGTTCCAGACAGCAACAGTACACAGCTGAAAACACCACAAGTATCTCCAATGCCCAGAATCAGCCCCTCCCAAACTGAAGAGGTAACCCTTTTTTCTTTGCTCTTGACACCTTCCATCCTTTTGGAAAAAATCCCCCTTTTTTCAAGCTATCTTGTCACTTGTCATGAAGTGTTTAGGCTGAACCATGTTACATTTCCATCCATACCCATTAGCTAGTAACTTCTTGCTTCTTGATATGCCTTACATCTTGGATTGAATTGTGCAGAATAGGACTAATTCCAGTCTCCCTAGGATATTGTCTTCTGTATCACTGAGGAGACCTATCTTCATGCCAGCACAGCTGAGATCTGGAATCTTATCCTAGCTCCCTTAAGTGTTGGAAACACCAGCTAAGAGTTGTGCTTACGGCAGAGAGCATTAATGACAGAGGAACAGAATACAGTGAGCCAAAATGCTGACATAAGGGGTGCCTTTTTAAAAAATATTTGTGAACAACAAATTGAGGGGTTTTTTTGTAAATTGTGTTGTAGACATTCATGTTCCCCTCTTATAGCATATTTTGATTAAGTAGAAGTGCAATGCTAGCCTAAGGTAAATTGGGAAATCAGTCCTTTGGATGCAATTCCCTGTTGTGTTTTTCTTTCCATTCCTGATGAACAACATTTTGATGTCACTGCAACACCTAGTGCCTGATGATTGAAATCCCATTCACGCAGCATAACTTAGAAAGTAAATATCAAACTCTTGAAAGATATCACCTGCTTCCTCAGTCACCAGTGACCAAGTAATAACACCTGTATATGGGAAGGTAGGGGGGTCATGTATTGAGGGAAGGGAATCTGTTTTATCTTCAGAAATGTTATCAATAGAATGACTTAGAGTTAATATTTTAGGCATGGTATCTTGCATAATGACCCCTTATAGTTCAGGAAGCCTAAAAACACAGCACAAACAAATGATAAGAAGTAATAGCTTTTGTTTCAAGAAAGCCTTTCGCCTGTAATGGTACAAGCGTGGTGCAACCCATTGCTGTGAATGTGTATGGATACCCTGTGGCTAGGGAGCTGCTGCTCTTCCATCACCTTCCTCACTCCCTGTTTATGAGCCCATCTGTTGGATAAGAAATCTCTCAGCATGTCATCCAACAGTGTTGTGCAAACTGGAGGGCAGGAGGGAGGCAGAGAGGGAGGAGGGAAGATACATAAGGATATGTGGGCCAAGAGGTAAGTATTTGTGGAGCTACTGAGAACATAGCTGAAGATAGGCTGGGAGAAGGCCACTGAGGTAGCACAGGGCCTGGAGTGCCACAAAGAGGGAAGTGGAGCTGGGAGACAAGGGTGAAGTACTAGGCAGAATGCATCTGCCAGGAAAGGACCTTATGCTTTCATGACTTCTGCATCTCCAGTTTGCACACTGGGTGGTGGTGGGGGACACCTGGGGAATGGGATGTGGTGTGGAATTTATGGAAGGAGCAGGTTGTTAGACTGAGAACCGCACGTCTAAGGAAAACCTTCTTTTCAAAGAAGAGGGAAAAGGAATGGCTCCCATTAGGTGTGGTTCAGGCCATTGATGGTCCTGTAGTACTGCTGCTCAGTGGGAACCACAGGATTACCAGCTGCATGTTTTTGATAGATTCAGAGTCATCCTGGTTTCTGTTTCTGTCATCTTTTCCCGTGTAACTACATGAAACCTCTCTTCCTGGTCATGTTGGAAGCCAATTCCTGCCACCTCAAGCACAATCAGAATCATGTGTGTTAAGACATTTACCATGATAAGATGTTACCAACTTGTCTTTGTCTTGCTTGTAAACTAGACAAAAAGAGATTTGGGGGTCCTTTGTGGTGATATAAAGTCAGTTACCTTCAGTATCGTCAGTGAATCTTCTTGTACTTGGATCAGAGTTCTTATGTCTTCTTCTGATGGGCATCATGTTCCTCTTCTTACTCTTTTTGATTTTTCTCTTAGAAATGTATATAAGGTGCGAAAGCCTTTTAAACTGCAGCAAGATTTGTGAATAGCATTTGCCTGCTTTCAAATCACCATTTGCCCCCTGCCCCCATTCAGAGCATGTGAACTGATTTTTCAGTATCTATAGTTCTAGTCTCCACAGAAGTAGCATAGACTTTCATATTCTTTTCTCATGGGAAGTACAAAGCTATCAAGTTCCTGATAGAGCATTAGTACTTCTGGAAACCATAAATGCATGTTTGTAAAATCCTGAAAGATAATTTATTTTTCTAACAGATATTACTGGTTTCAAATTGTAGTGACGCAAGCATTATAGCAATGAGAATCAAAATTGAAAGTGGTAATACACAAATGTTTAACACTATAGATTGGATGTCCAGGCTGAGGGAAATGAAGACATAAGCATATAACACAAACAGTAAAAACAAATTGGATTTGTAAAATTTGTTATTAGTCAATGGCTTTGCTACTCCACTGGAAGGATGTTTCTCGAATTGAATGGGATGTTGAAGACTGCTACTTAAACATGCTATTTTGGAGAAATTTTAAACAAAAAAACCCATAATATTAAGGAGTGAAGGTTTCATTTGCATTATTGAGAGTCATGTGGTTTGAGATTTCAACCTTTATATAAAGAACATTTCATTCCTAAGGCAAGAAAAATATGGAGACTAGTTGTCAGACCATTAATAGTGCTGAATACCCTTTGTTACTCAGCAATAGATTACTACGGTAAGAGTACTAGAAAATATCTTTTTAAGATAAAAGATAGCACTAAAAAATGTCACTTTTGGCTTCTTTGCCAAGTATTCTCATGGTTGAGCTAGAAAACTTCCCTTTTTAGCCTGTACTCAATAATGTGATAGGGTGCAATTACCTTAACATGATATAATGTCATCAGCTGAGTTATCACTGGCTGAGCTCACCCTGCTTGCTAAGTGAAAGATGTTGACCTGAATCATCTTCACTGAAAGTTACCTTTCAGTTGGGATGGGAAATGATGGGCAGTGCTCATCGTCAGTTACAACAACTCAAGGAACAGGTCAGAATTCGTTAAGCCCATGATACTGCTGAATCTAGTACCCGTAAGCTGTCAAACAGACTTAAACAGGCAGATTGTGGATAGCTAGCTATTGAAAGAGCTCTAAAATTGGTAAATCTGTAACTTACTCTTTGAGTGTAATGAGATGCTGAATTCAGGTTGTAGATTTCTTGTAAAGATCTTGAATCACTGCAACACACTTACGCTAGGATAATAATCTTGGTGGTAGTTAATGTTTAAAAGTGGAGAACAAGGTCTGATATGATAGTGAACTGGCAACTAGACATCAGGCCTTTTTCTGTCACTTACTTGCTTTGTTGACTCGGACAAATATACTTGAACATTTCTGCTTCGTTTTCCTTATTCAGAAAATAAGATTGATAGTTCCTGAAAAGTGTGTTGCCGTGCTTAATTGCGGTACATTTTTTGTAAAGCGCTTGGAAGATGAAAAGCAGTGTTCAAGAAAAACTGTGTGGCCTTGCTTCTCTTGTTCCTCCTTAATATGCTGTCATGTACCTAATGATAGAACTCCTGACTCGGCAGAAGGTGTGCCCTCACTTCTTAAGCTTCACGACTTCTGTACATGCAGAATCATACCACCGTAACTGTACAATAATAGTTATATTGTTAATTGCTTAGCTGGCAGGGGAGGAGGGAATAGACTTCAGCTTACACCAACAGTTTACTGGTAAAACCTGTCTTATGCTAGTGTATCCATATGTGCAATTGCACTCAGTTTGAGGTCCTGTTGGTAACTTCCAGAGTAGATGCTCAGCAAGCGTAATTGCTTCTGTAAGTAGCTTAAGTTATGTATCACTTTGTTCCATGAACGTGAAGCTGATGTGAATACTGTATTACCTGTGGCAATGCAGACAGTCCTTCATTAATAATACAAGAACACTCTGGGTTTTCTGGTCCTGAGAAGAGAAGGAGCAGTGCAAGTACACTGCCAAATTACTGCAGGAATAAAGATGCTTATTTAGGTGTTGCAAAAGACTTGCAGAAACTCATTATAGCAGAGAGTATCAAAAGTGCTGGACAAAGGAGAGAACTAGCAACTGTCACACCAGCTGAAGAACAGAGTAAGTGTGAAGCTGGGGCTGCTCTTCTGTCCTGTTGTGGTTATGCAGAGCTGTATGCCAGGACGGGCATGTCACAGCAGGGGACACTGGGCACATCACAGCACAATTCTGGAAGGAGCCGTGAAAGTGCAGGCTGACAATGAGCTTGTGGAGATGGGGTCACAAAATTCAGATGCTGCGGAGAGCTGGTGGCTCCTTGAAACTCAACTTATCCAACCTCAGATGAATCCAGAAACGGTATCACCCTGGGAGAAAGAATGGAGCTCAGGTAGGTGTGCTGTTCTATCATTACATTTTTTTCTCTTTATTCATGGGTCCTGAATCTACCTTTATTCTCTTACTATTCCTCCCCCCTTCTCAAAACACTGCCAGACTCACAAAGACAGAAAACAGGAACTGCTTTTGAAGTAGCTGGTTTGTTTCAACAGCATGCACTGGCAGTCAGAGGCGGAAAGAAGAGAGAAAAGACTGTGAGCAACCCAGAAATGTTCCCAGATGCATGCTTTTGGCAGGGCAGGCAATAGCATTTTAGCAATATAAATCACTGTGCTTTTAGCTGAAAAAATGCACTGAAATCAATACTCATGCATTTAATTGAAATACATAAAGAAATTAAAATAATCCTCCTCATCAGCAATCCAAGCTGATCGTTCTGACTACAGGATTTTTATGAATAAGCACATAAACTTGTGATGTAAACATAAGAAGTAGTGCCTTGGGTTTCCTGTCAGTGAATCCAGGCCCAGAACAAGTGATTTTCATGCTGGATTTTGGATCCGGGGACAGAAAAAGGTAAAGAAGGTTTGTTGCTGGCACAAAGATTTGGCTTTGAAATAGTTTGTGGAACTAATCTGTGGCAAACATATTTTCTGCCTCTGGAGTTTCAGAATGAGCTCACTAAAAATACCATTTTTGTCTTCTTGCATCGTTTTGATATTGCTTTCAGGAAAGTGTTATTTAAGATGTGACCATATATATTTTTAGGAAGAGCTACCCTGTTTTTCTCACCACAGTAGGCCACCTTCACATTACACTATGCTCTAATTTCTGATAGTACCACTGCTATGAAGTGGCTGACAAGATGCAGGCTTAAGCATTTCTCTTCTCTGTCCTTACACTTCCAGTAGTGAGCTATCAGACAGAGTCCTCTCTGAATTTAACAAGGATGGTGTTATTTATTATCCTCTTGCTGTAAATCCTACCAAAGTGAAGGAGCAAACTTCCCACCTTCTCACACACACCATGAATTCACTCTGTGAAAGGAAGGCCATGTGTTGGCTGGGAGCTGCTGAACAGAAGCAAGAAGGATAATTGTAGTGAGTTTTCTTAGTTTCTTGTCCACTGATCATTAAAATCTAATACTGTTTGTCTGTCTTGTTATTTGTCAGAGGCTTCAGACAGGGAATTTGGAGAGGCACCTTCTTCACACCTGTGGAAAACTTTGCGTGGGAGGAAGAAAGGATAATGTGTTTTCCAAAGTTTTCAAGAGCACCAAACCAAGATTTCCATGAAACAATGCAGTGAGGGGAATGCCTGCTTGAAGAAAGGCAGAAGAACTGGAGAGAGACACAAGAATGTGGATGAAGACCTTAAACATCTCTAGAGAGGGCAAATGTAGATTCAACAAAGCTTTATGAGACAAAACATCCTGAGATGTATACTCCAACAGGTCAACTGTGCAGCCCACTGTCCTCATGGGGCTTTCCCTGTACATGTATCTGCTGGCCAAGTGACCAGGGTAACATGCCACAATTTCACTTCTGCACAGCCCCAGTGGAAAATCAGAATAGTGATGAGTATTTGTATTCTGATCTCAGAATTGGGTAGAAACAACAAGACGTTTCCCGTGTTTTTCTAGCCTGATTAGGAACAAGACATGCGAAATCATGGCATGTCTCTCTTTGTCCGCTGGTTTGCATACCTCTAGAGAGTTCTCTCTCCTCCCCTCTTACTTTTGGACTACTCTTGGCAAGTTTCAAGAAAAACTTCATAGATAAATAGGTATCTCAAAGCCTATAAAGTTTTTACAACGTTTGGGAAGAGAGGTGACCCAGCAGGTGATAGAATCCAGACAGGAAAGAGGCCTTTTGGAGATCCAAACCAGGAAGATGGCTTTAACTGAAGTTCATACCTGGTTTTTATGCAAAAGTCAAGCAGTCACAAGAAATTAAGCTATAGGAAACCATGATCTGTTCTTTGTGGTGCTCACAGACCAACTTCTTAAGTGACTGTAAATGTTTTGAGAAGTGTTTTTTACCACTGCTCAATAAAGTTGTTATATGTAATGTGTATATTATTTGTCTCATACAACAAACATAACACCCGAATTTGTTACTCTGTCGTCAGGGGAATAAAATGGGCTAACCATTAATTTAAAATGGATATGTAGCCCCAGTACTGCTTGTTTCACGAAGTTGTACAAAATGAACATAAATGAACCACCTGATATGTAGCATCTTGTTGAAAAGTCCTCTTCTTTGACCTCCCATAGCTCTGTGATGGCTGGTAATTGATCTTATGCCTGACTGTTTAAAACCCTTAGGTACTTTTTTCTCCTGCCAAACCCATCTTTCATTTATTCCATTTCCTGCATTGTATTACAAATAATTGTATGAAATATGAGCTGTAGTATTTTATACAGTGTATTCTGCTGAATATGACAGCAGAATGTGTCTTGTGCTAATACCTGTCCTCGCCATGGGACATTTCAGGACAAGAGGCAGTGGGCACAAACCGACACACAGGAGGTTCCCTCTGAACATCAGGAAACACTTACACTGGGAGAGTGACCGAGCACTGCCACAGGCTACCCAGAGAAGTTGTGTATCCTTTGAGATACTCACAAGCCATCTGGACGTGGTCTAGCTCTAGGTGGCCCTGCTTGAGCAGGGGGGCTGGACCAGAGGACCCCCAAAGATCAACCTCAACCATTCTGTGGTTTCCACCATCCTTTGAGCCCATCTACCAGATGGATGTTGATGTTATCCGGTTCTTCCTTGGTGGTTAAACCTTTGTTGCTAGTATATGGCTTCGGAAGTCAGGGAATAAAAGGGTGGGGCCTCTCCTGCATGGAGCATCTCAGTACAGTCCTACCAGTAATAATGTGCAAATTTGGGAAGAAAGCCCCTGCCTGCATTTTTTATTCGAGGCCTGAATTCCTCAAGATGAAAGCCTCACATACATTCATTGATCATTCATAATGCCTGTGAAATGCCTCTGAAGAGCGACTTAAAAATACAGCCACTTACAAATATGGCCATTTAAAAGTTACTTGCTGCTTGTATACTCAAAAACAAGGTGGGAGGTAGGAGAGAAGGAGATAGTTGTCCCCTTCAATCATGCTTCCACAGTTTTGGTATCCTGTGTGGGATGGACTTCCTCTGTTTTTTACCTATTACCCAGATTCAACATTCTGTGCAAAAAGGCACACCTAATGGCTTTTCATATCTGGAAGCCTCTTCCTCTCTACATTTTCCAGTAGGAAACGGGGTGGTTCACCAACAGAGAATGATCTGAGACTCCAAGCTTCCAGATTTCCTTTTGTACTTGTTTTCCCACTGCTATAACAGCCCTCTTTTTGGTTTCTGCTCTGATGGCTGGAATAGGTTCAGTGCCAAACTCTAGGAACATGGCTGTCTGCATATGAAAACCTTGCAACCATTACTGACAGCGGTCAACTTGCAATTAATCGTTCTGCTGCTTGGTGCTTCTTTTGTAGGCCTAGTCAGGGAATGTCTGCATCACCTGATGATTTTCCTGAACTATCTGTCTTAACCGTAGCTTCTCAGTTTTCTTATGTTCCTTGCTTCACAGCTGGTAGTTTGTGTGATGGTGGTTGAGTGATTGAAGTCCCACAAACTTAGAAGTATGACATTCTGCTTCTGAAACAAATTCTGCAATCTCTTTTTTTCTGATAGGGAAATGGTAGACTGAAGCCCCATGCAAAAATAAATGAGCCTATTACAGGATGTACCTAAGAGGAACTGCTGGAATTTTAAGAAGTAATGTGAAAATAAAAGATTATGAAATAGGACAGAGGGAATTCTGGGAAGTTCCCCTAATTCCTGTAGAGGAAAGCAAGTATGTCTTTACAGGAAAAAACAGCTGGATACAAATCATTGTGGATAGTGTTGAAGACTGGCTCAGCAGAGTGCTTGTTTTGCTGGTACACCACTTCCCTGGGCAGCTGTGCTGCCCCAGCGGAGGTTTTTCAACTGGGCACACAGTCAAGCGTCATTGCAATGTCAGCAGCTGTGTGCCAGCTCAGATGCTACCAGTATATTTGTTAACATTGATGTGGCCTGAGAGTATCCATACAGGGTAGTACTATAATTACAGCAGTATGATTGTAGAACTCTGCTCATGGCATATTTCGTAGTGTAAGCAAGCCTTTGTAAAACCCCAGTCTTGCCAGTGTTATCGTGTGAAGCCTTCAAGTCCCATTGACTTCCCCAAGTGCAGGGCTAATTGCATGAGAAGGATCTAAGGGGCTTAATCCTTCTCCTGATACTTCAATGAAAATTAATTTCTTATATATTATGTATGAGTAATATATTTCTGTTTGTACATTAATATTAATGTTGCATATTTTTGAGCACAAGTTCTGTTCTGTAGGATTAAATTATCTTGGTAAGTAATAGCCCAGAATTCTGCAGGAATAAAGGTTGAGTTGAAAGTGGACAATTAAGGGCAGGGGGAGGGTCCTGAGTCACACTTCAGAAAGTGAAATTAATCAGCATTAGTTTTCCATAGTGTGGGAGAAGAGTGGTTTTAGTGTCTAAGTCAAACAAAATAAGGTATATAAAAAGCCCCCGATTTTGCCTTTCTGTTAAAATCCAGAGAGCTTTTACAAAATTTGTGATGGAGAAAAGAGACAAAAGAGTATTCTCTTGTGCGTACTTGCAAACTATTAATTTTATTGGGCTACATCTGTTGCTGATTGTTGGTGAAGAAAGTAGTGGCTTTATTGAATGACAGTCTGTCTCAGTATGCCTTTTTTAAAACAAAGGGAAAAAAGCAACTTTAAAAAAGAAAAAAGTCTATCAGTTTGCTCAGAATATCAGTTTTTTGCATGTCAGACCTGCCAAGTCATGCTCTACTGCCTGTGCTTTGATGCCACGTCATCTGCAAAATTATCAGCACAGTCTTGATCGTAGTTTCTCCTTAATGTCCATAGCCACACAGCTGCTCTGATACTGAGATGCTGAATGTTAGGGTGCCTCTTGATGGGTTAGCAGCTCTCTGGCTTCAGAGGGTCTCAGGTTGGCAGCCTTCTTTTAAGTGCAATGTAAGGAGACAGAAAGAGGTGGGGATGCTGACAAAGTTCAGTTGCTGACACAGTTAGCCCCAGATTCCTGAGCACTGCTCAGCATATACATTTGCAGTGCTCAAGGGCGCAGCCTCATGCAGGATCAGGCCCTAGGATAGAAAGACAGAAAGAAGCATATTTGTTTTTCAGATCCCAAATCAAATTCACAGTACTTAAAGCCGTTTGTACTCATAAACTATGTAAACCTGATACGAAGCGACTGAGAGAAAAATATACCAGCCACATGCTGCCAGGTTTTAGAGTCACTTTTCTGACAGGTACCTCACTTTAGTACTGAGTTTCAAAGACCTGGAGAGAGTTAAAGGATTAGAGAGCTTGAAGGGAAGAGATGCAATTTTTAAACATTGCAAGATGTGGTTCTTTCTGTGTGGCAATGATGTGAGACATCGCAAGCTAATGCACTTCATCAGCCAGGGGAAGGAAAGGTTTGTAACTAAGAGACATTGAAGACAGACGTGATTAAATGCAGAATCCAGAATGTAAAGGTGAAAGACAGAACAGCAGACCATGACTTCAAGCAGAGTAGAGAAGGAAGGACTGCTGGAATGAACATTTGTATTTCTGACTCAATGCATTTTGTGTATTAAAGCAATAAGTAACCACAATGAAAGAAATTAGAAGAAATAATGTTTTTCTCCGTTTTTTGTTTTGCTTACCTTATGGGATTGATTGTATTCTTTCTCTAGGCATGTATACTCAGACCCCATTATACTTAAGACCCTGCTAAACGAAAGCAGAAGAAGAGAAAAATCCTCATAAAATCGTTATAAACATGTTTTTAAAAGCAATCAGGAATTACTAATTAAAGGGTGTTGTGTGAGCAATCAGAAGAATTAGCAATTAGTCAGTTCAAAAAACATGCAAGATGACACTGCCCCGTAAGCAAGATAAATAGCTAACTATGCAGTGAAACTGGCTAACATATGCTTGGTTTTTTAAGAGCTTAAGGTTGACAAAATAAGCATCCAGGAAGATAGACAAGAAATCCTCAATTAAGGTACTGTCAAAAATAATCTGAGCTATGATGAAAAATGGCTAAATGGACAAATAAGCTGGGACTGTGGTTGCTCGCGTGCCTCATGCAGGGCCAAGCACACTACTAACGCTTAATAAAACGATGTAAAAAATCAGCTGGCAGCATTAGGAGTTAGCACTGGCAAGTTGCTGTAGTTAGTGTGCAAGTTTTAACTTAGTTTTGCATATGATTTGTTGGAAGCTATTAACTTTCTCTTGTCAGGTTACCTTTCTGTTGGTTTAACAGGTTGAATTAGCTCCACCCTGGTTTTAATGTGAGGGAAGCTGTGAGTGAGTGAATGGTCTGGGAGAGGGGAATTAGAGGATGTGGGAGGTGTGGCATCACTCTCTTTTGGCAGCAGCAGGTTGTCTCAGCTGTGTCATTCATCCATACCCTCGGTGTGTGCTGAAACTGAGGGGAAAAAGCCTTGAAAGTCCCCTTTACTGGTGTGACAAGGGTAAATAATGTACCTAGGTGTAAACAGGAGGTTATTGGTACGTTAACAGGTACACGTCAAAGCCATTTTTAGTAGTGCTTGCAAGAGAGGTGTGAAAGGAGTATAGAATAAAATAGGGATGCCTGCAAGCCTGAGAGACTGTAGACATGGTGCATTAGAAGCTATAAGACATATTTTTGGTTATTTCATATAGGGAACAAGTATTCAGTTAAAAGGGGGATACAGGAGATCCAGAAATGGTATATGCAATAAAGTAAACCAGTACTGTTGAAAAAATGCTCTGTCGTGGAGCTTGTGGCATATCCTCCCCATGGAGAAGAGTGAAGTATGGATTAGGTATAATATAATGGAATATAGTATACAAAAAGTGACTTACAAACACAGAAAAATATCCATCCTAAAATTCTCAGAGAAAGGAGCGGAAGATAAAAGGAAACACTAAGCAGGCGAATTTACAGTCTTTTAAGAAGAGGTATCAACAGACTGGGAAAAGGCTACTAAACAGACATTTAACAGAGAATATAAGGATTATGCATGAAATTACTGGTTTGTGAGCTTGATTAAAACAGTGAGGAACATGAGAGGAAGGCTAATCAAAGACATGATAGAAGAACACCCAGAAAGTTTGGATTTAATGAAGGATAGAGGGCAAAGAGTCATAAAGGGAGGATGATGCTTAAAATTTTCAATAAAGAGTATTTTGAGAGAGTAGCCACAAGTGCTGACAGAGAAGCCTATAAACATGATTTACCAGGATTTTAGCAAAGCTTTTGAAATGGTGTAGCACAAAAGACTAATCTGTTGGGTGAATAAGTATGGGATAGGGAGAGATACTTTGTTTGATTGAAAAAGAAAAGAAATACTAACTTGGGTATGGAAAGCATAGGAGTCTTGTGAATTGAAGCAGGTTAGGTTGGAGGGGTGTGAATAATGGAAAGCCTTAAGAATCATTATTTGCACCAATTTTGTTGAATTTATGCAGCATATCAGTAGTCTGGAAGAAAGAATAAGTAGTAAGGTGATAAAATTCCCTGCTAGTACAAAACTGAGGAAATGTCAGAACAAAATAGGCAGGTGATAAAATTCTGAATGACTTTGACAAGGAGGTGGAGCATGGGCAGATAAGTAGCATATGCAGTTCATTTTCAAGTAATATAATGAGGCTAGGGAATAGAAAAAGAAGAATGTATGGATACCCCAGACAGTCACCGGGCACAGAAGGCTACACAGAAGGATCTTCTGCATACTTCCGAAGCACTTCTGAATAGAACTGTAAATCCTCAGGTAGAGTGGTTATTAGTTGTTTTACTTTGTTTATAGAAGCAAATAAAAGTCTGCACACAGAATTGAAGTACCAATTGAAAGCCCATATTCTTGGGTCGTTTATAAAAGCAGCAAAGCCTCATTTGACATGACATGGACACTTTGGGCACCTTTATAGAAAGGAAATTCTGAAAACTGTGAAGTGACAAGTGAGGATCAGGACAATAATTAAAGGTCTCAGTGGCATTAATTATTCAAAAGGTTAGAGAGACACATGCATATGCTCTGCATGGATTGAAGGCCCAATCCAAAGCTCATTAAGTGTAGTCACAGAGAAGCTTTGCATACCGGAAGGCTTTAAATTGGTTCTGAAAACAGGAATGCAAGCGAACAGGAATGCAAGAGGCAACCAGATTGCCCAGTGCTCTTGTGAGACACCTAGTCCAAGCAGTTACTCTTCTACAATGATTTTGAATGGCCCCAGGAATGACTTGGGCCTCAGATTTACACTCAGCATGTAGGAGACAAATTGGCACTTAGGTTCTTGACAGGAGGGGGCTTAGTGAAGGATTATGGGCTTGTTTATTGAAGAGTTTTTATGAAAAGATGAGGCCACAATAATATAGGAAATAAAAGGAAAAAGTTAAACCACTTTCTTAATCCCATCTGATAATGTATGTGTCACTCTCCTCTGGAAAAAATCTTTGGAAGTTTTGCAACAAGGCACAGTTTAGAGCGCAGTACGGCTTCTCCAGATACTGTACTGGTCCTGTCTGAGTCCATATGGAAATGCACTGGTAAGGGTCTTCTGTGGCCCGCCTTTGCTGATATGAAATTACTCTGTAACGAGAAATGTGCGTCGGCTTTTTTTTGTGTTTGGAGGGGAGAATGAGCATGTTGTCATGTTTCTGTCTCTCGCAGGAGGCTGACAGGTGTCCTCTGGCAAATGCAGTGGTGGCAGGTTAGGGTGTAAGTGCTCTCAGCTGTCCACCCTTCGTCATTGTGTGGAGCTGATATGCCCTGGGCTGTGAGCTGGAGCAGCAAGGCCTGGGTGCCCGCTCTGTCCGGCCGAGTCCTCTATAGGCACAGGTGACTCAGGCAGAGGGGCAGGGAGCTCAGCTGGGGTTCCTTGCTGCAAACAGCTGCAGCAAGGCAAGGCAAGGACGGCTGTCACAGCCCTGCACTTCTTTCTCTGTGGAGCCATCTTGTACTGCAAAGGGCTGGAGGTACTCAAGAGAGATTCAAATGCCTCCTTGGGTCACAACCCGATTTTGTTTCTGTGCTGTGCTGCACAAGTGCTGCAAGGCTTCTTCCCCGGCTATCCAGGCCAGGGACATGGAGCTGCAATACCCCAGGGCTCATTTCTGTCTTATTCCCCCAAGTTCCCCCTTTCTGAGAACACAGAGTGAGGAGGGGCTGGGTCTTCCCCCGGATCTCACCCCAGTAGGGAATTGAGACCAGCCATGAAGCACATCAGGACCCTGGAGCTCCTGTGAGCAGTTACGAGTCCTGTGGTTCTTACAAAGCTTGTGAGACTAAGATGTAACTTGCAGTGAAAAAGGACTTCCTTAGAATGCGAAACATATGGAAATAAGTATGTGGGTTTTGTTCAACGTGGTGTGAAAATGACTGGGTTTGATCGTTTGAAAATCTAAGAGTAAATGGAATTTACTGAGTTTGCTTTTAAAATAAAAACTTAACCATGCACGAGTTTAGACACTTTGAGATGAGTGTGTGTTGAGCTAATAAAAGTCAATGTCAACATTTTAGAATATGTTTGGAAACAAAAAAGAACTAGCGTTTGATCAAGCAGCAGTCACAAAAACATTCTTCCATTCATGATAAAAAGAAAACCTCTGTGTGTGATTCTGCAAATATGTCAGATCATTTTGAAGAGGCTAGTAAGTGCTAGTAAATTACTATTTTTTCGTTGTTGTCAAATGGCTTTATTTTTTGGCATTAGACTTCAAAAAAACCCCAGCCTTTGTATGTGTTGTCATTATGTACATCAGTCATAATTTTGCCGGCAATTCTTGACATGCACTTGCGTTGCTGTGCTAACAAGAGAAAAGACCAGCCATTAAGTTTATGTTTCTTTGTTTTTGAACAAAGTCACATATCAGGAATAATGCTAGGGGTATGCTAATAAACAATATATAGTGCCAGTCATCAGGGAGTAAGAAATATTTTCTAACTAGTTCTAAAGGGAAACAATGTTTTTAAAAAAGGGAGGGTGACTGTTATTTATGCAATATTGTTGTTCTATATGTCAGCATCAAAAAGCATCTTGTAAAGAGCTTAGCATAATAAATCGTTGATCGTGACTGTCATTATTTAGAGGTCTTTGATAGATCTAGATGTAGTGCAGTAAGGTTAACTTTAGCAACATGTAATAAGAAATCCTTAGACTGAATCTGAATTTCTACCAATGTTACCAGTATTGTCACAAAAACAAAAAAGAGGAAAAAGTGTTGTATCTTTTAAAACAGCAGGCTTTACAAATCGTAACTGTAAAACTAAGTCAAAGCAGATTTGTTTTCTGGGTGCCCATTGATTTTTGTTTGTCTACATAAGGTTTTAACTTGGTTATATTTCAGAAAACTAAAGTTGATTTAAATGAAAAATGGCAAAAAGGCTTATGATTGTTTCCACCGAGAAGCGACACAACACACTTTGTTATTGTCATCAAGAGAATTAAAATAGTCTCTGTGTATGAGAAGCAATGGGAGATTTGTAAAGAGGAGCCCACAGGAACACTTAATTTCAGAGTTGACTTTGATTAGTCACTAATTTTTCAGTTAACTTGGTAAGACAAAATGAAATATGTTTAAAAAGTCTTTACATTCCTGCCTACAGGCTTGAAGTAGAAAGATACTTAATGGATGGGCACTTTATTTGCCTGGGACAGGGCATCTAAATTTAGATGCTGGTAACAAATCCAGCAAGTCTTTAATAATGTTTAGAGTCAGGGGAAAAAAAAAACTTTTTTTTTTATATAATCGATAATACCAGCTGCATAGCACTCTTCAGAAGTTAAATATATACAAGACAGACTGTATTTTTGATGCGCATTATCCAGTGAAGCCTACTTCTTCCCCAAGTAATATATATGAAATCTGCAATTTACTACATCTGTGCCAGCTTTTTGTGACTTTACATTCTTTAAAAAATACATGTTTTTCTTTTTTTTTTTTCTTTTTGCTGATGTAGGCAAGGTGCCTGTGGCTGTACAGAAAGATATGTGTCTCTTGAGTTACTGCCTTGATGTGGCAGTTCAGGGCTTACCTTGGCTTCATTGCATCTTCAAAACAACAACTGAGTTTTCCAGGACTGTTACCTTAGGACTTGAGTCCTTGATGCTACAATTATGCAGTTGAATAATTTTTTGAATCTGACTTCTCTCATTAGATGCCTGGATAACTGCAGATTTTGTGTCTTATGATGAAAAACCAAAATCTTACTTTTGAATATACACTCAGTTTTCAGTTTTAAAGCAGTGCTTTCCAATATCAAATCTCTGGCCAATTCAGGTCAAGAAAAATAATAAGAGAAAATATAATCACATTCTTAGGTTGTTGAAATGTCTTGGACAAGTGATAAACCTTGTAGAAGAGTGAAATAGTAGATCTTTTTTGAAAGACACCAAGACACAAATGAAAAACTTTTCCTGAGCACCAAAGAGAGCAGAGTAATGCATTTCCTGGTGTATAATGAAATTTGATCTATATACACCATGATTTTTAAGTAAGTCAGGCCCAATCTAATGTGGCCAGAAGGATTGCTCTCTGACTAGTTT
Source organism: Gymnogyps californianus (assembly GCF_018139145.2). Lineage (NCBI taxonomy): Eukaryota > Metazoa > Chordata > Aves > Accipitriformes > Cathartidae > Gymnogyps > Gymnogyps californianus. Next base: position 50,615,457 of record NC_059472.1, read on the forward strand.
CCAGCCAGCCTTCCCAGTTTTAGTACAGGCTTGCCAATAGATATTGAAGCAACTGCCCGGATACAGTAACCATGTGTCCAGACTAGCAGGGACTTTTCCCTCCTAGAAAGACAGCAACCTGATGAACCATTTAACATGTATGGTGCAGAGGAGATTCTGCAGCCCAGTTGAGAATGAGGGAGAAGAAGATTTCCAGTTCCTGTGTTCTGTTCCTGGCTTCTCCCCAGTTCTGTAGTGGGCCTAATCCATTGGTATAAAATTAAGAATTCACATTGACTTCAGTGTTGTTTGGATCACATTCCAACATATCCTTATTGCATTTTGCCTTCCACGAATATAAAGCTGGTGTTTTAGCAATACTGGTCTGTCCATGGAGTTAGCAAGCTGAAAAAAACCAATCTCTACAGAGTTTCAGTAAACTCAGATAAAAGGTACTACAGAACTGCAGAGTGTTATTTTTTAATATTAATAATTAAGCCTTAATGAAAACACTACTGGAGAGCTTTAAATGACCACTTTGAACTCAGTAGTTTGAGTTATAATGAAATGGTTCCAATTGTATGTTTCAGTAAATTTTATCTACCCTTGTTTCTTTAGAAGAAGACCTACCAGTGCATCAAATGTCAGATGGTTTTCTACAATGAATGGGATATCCAAGTTCATGTTGCAAACCACATGATTGGTAAGTGAAGCACTAAAACTTCTCAAAGACAGATAGCCATTTCTCTTACTCATGATCATCATTGCCTCTAAAATTAAACAGAGTTAAGGAGAAATTAATTGTGCATCCATCAATGATTAACCTAGGCATGATTGATTTTTTTATTCATATTATTAGACTTGATAAAGCATTAGCATATTTTATTTTCTGCAAGGGCTAGTTTAGACTTCTGCAGAGAATTATATATCCACTGCCAGTCAAAACACAGGTGATTAGCAAATTAAACTTCTAATCATTCTTGCATTATTGAAAACAAACTAACAGGAATGGTTAATGAACTGGATGTTAGCTTTCCATAGAGTTTTAGACAGGTTTTAATTTCAGAAGTTATTATGGTAATGACACTACTGTGTACTTCTCAAGCACCTTGGTACCAAAATCAAAACTGGCGAGTTTTTGTCATTAGGAAACATAAATAATTCAAATGGCCATAAAATAGTATTGTTTGTTGTGTTTGAGCAGTCTGGAAAAAAATCCTGAGTGTATCTGTATACAATTAAATGCTATCATTTATTTGAAAAAATAAGGAATGTATTACTCAGTAATGGAATCTGCTCTTTAAGGTACAAGCATTTAAAAAAGTCTTTTAGGATTCCTGAATCCAAGCCTGGCTTGATGTTTACAAAGCTGTTACAGTTGTAAATTGGAATAAAATAAAAGCTGCTTTTTCTTTGATATTCATATTTTCCTATTATTTGCTTATTCCCCTAGGATTACCCATAATGTTTTCAATTTGGTAACCACTCAGTAATAGCACTAAGAGTTCTATCAGCCAATTAAATTTATCAAGCACATCATTTGCCCGCTAATAAGATAATATTGCCAGGGTTGTCTCATTTTGTTTTTAGCCTCTTTTCCAAATTTCACTTTTCAAGACAGAGATGGATACCATTGATTTTATACTCCTGCTTCCCTTACACTGTTTTTCTTGCTATAATAATAGAAAAGCATGCAAAGCACAGACGGAACGATAAGGTATAGAAGCCAGTAATTACATACCCTGCAGAAGAGAATTTGCAGGTTTTTTTCATTTTATAAATTAAAAATACTTAGTTTGATGCTCATTTTTTTAATACTTAGTTTGATGCTCATTGTTTTTTCTTTCAAGGTAACATGCAGATTTCTTCCATAAGCACTAGTGATTTGGCTGCACTGTAAGAGAGTTACATGCCAAAACTTAGTAGCCCATTTTTCTGGGTACTTTCTTAGTAAGTCTTAATACATTTAGAGCATGAACATTTTATATACTTTTCATAAATATGAATAAACGCCAATGACAAGTTGGTTTTGTAAAGGAGCAAAGTGATTTGCCTGTTGGATTAAGCCTTAGTTTTGATTTTTTGTGTCTTTGGGGAGGAGATAATTTGAACTGCTTCACCGTATTCAATCTGGGTCAGTAACGTGGAATTTGAAAGTAGGTTATTACTAACAACAGAACTCACCATTTCTGCTGTTTTCTTTGAATCCAGTGTTTGAGATGTTCTTAATTGTAGCATATAGTGACACTGAAACGTGACAGGGAATATGGACACTGTGGGTAAGGTTTGCTTGCCACCCACTTCCCAAGTGCCTCACATTTTCAGAATAGGAGCCCACTTCTTTCATGAAATACTCAGATTTTCTTTTTTTTCTCTATTTTCTGGATGAGTTTTAGTGAAGGGTCAGAATGGGAGGAGAGAAAGGAGGAGAGAGTCGGTAAAGCAGGACAAATCCAGTTAGCTAGCTTCAGCCTGCAGATCTGAAAAGACTGAGATTTTCTTAAACTGAGCTATTAGCTGCCGATGTTTTATTTCTAAAAGCTGGATGAGGTTGAATGAGAATCTTTTAAAAAATATTTAATTGTTTTGTCTGTGTTGTATCTAATCATGCATGGTATTGCTTCATGACATAACCATAGTGACACAGATTTAAAAGTGCTTAATATAAAATCTTCCCAGTGAAATAAAGAAGGAGCTTGCAAAACATGCAGGGAGATTTGCCGGTCATGCTTGTGGTAATCTGTGTTCAGTGGAAGATTCTTATCTGCACTGCCAGACTTAACAGTGCAGCTCCTAATGATGTAGCCTCGATTAAGCAAATGCAAGGGGATTTTGTGTTGGGGTGGAGTGAAAGGAATATCAACGTTCCGGAGAGTTTTGAATGTGACCTCAGAATCGGAAGCACAGGGAAAAATAATTTCTGATCTCCCATTCTGTTAGCCTTCTCACCACTAATTGGATTTTTCCTTAGCTATCTTTCTAATTTCACTCTTCTCCCTCCCCTTTAATTTATATCATTGTTCACAGGCCTTTTTCCAAGACTGTATTCTGTCTAGAGAGAAAGATTCAAGGGGTGACATCAAGCTATTTAAAATAGGCCTTAGTTTATGTGCGTCTGTAGGTAGGCTTATAGTATTCATATAGAATACATGAATTTCATACAGAAAACATGTACGCAAACACATTTGTGTGAATATATGTAATACATAACCCATGTGTATAACGATAGATGTCTGTGTGCATATCAATACGTAGATTGAAAAATATATTAAATGAAACACTTAAGTGAATATTGACTTGTTGACATAGCACATTTACCAAACAAAAAAAAAAAAAGATTTCCTAAACACATCAGTCCCTCCCTTTTTTACATGTATCTGATAAAATATGTCTTCTTGCCCTGCTTTTGTAGTAGGAGATTGGCAGAACAAGATGTAGTGTCTTCGCTCCTCTGGGGAAGGGAAAGTGAGAAAGCTTTGGGAAGAGAGAGGAAAAAAAAAAGGACTTTAAATGCGAGGGAGAGGGAAGGTAATCTGGGAAGGCAGGCGTTAAAAGTCAAACAGTGTGATAATCCCTAGATCAAATGTAGGGGCAATAAATGCCTTTACAGACATCATCACACGGTGTCAGGAACTGTTATTTCCTCTCATAGTAAAATGTTAGCATTATTTGTTGTGGTTATTGATGGATATAGTGTCTTCTTACCTGAAGGACTCCATAATCATAATTCAGGGAAAAGAGAAAAGGGGAGGCAGCTGGGACATGGGGCAAACAAGAAGGTGGAAAGTCATCTGCCGAACTCCACTCAGAAATGGGTGGGAACCACTGATAGAGATACATGCTCAGCCAGCTGAGGGTAACAGTTGCTACTCACCATCTTTTTAGTAGTTTGGGAGCCTAGAAACGTTGATGGTGTCCCATCTAGTTACTGTGCCCCTTGAACGTGATCCTGGGTTGTAAACTCAGTTCATGTTGCTAACATCCACAGAGAGAAGTTGCATTATGGAAGGTCACTGAGGCAAAGATATGTTTATAAAACCCCAGTGTGAAACTTAGACTTTTAAATAAGGCAACCAGAATTACTTTGTTGGCTAAAATAGCTCCACTGAGGGTAGGTATTTTTAGGTTGTGTGTATGTGTGTGTTTTTGTCTAATCAAATATAATCTCAACTAGACATTTAGCAGGGGAAGAGGGATTAGAGGCTATTTGAAAAGCCTCTTACTCTTCTTTGTTAGGAGGGTATATAGTGTTTTTACAGATTTTATTATACGTTTCAATCAATTCAACAAGAGGGATTATGCCACCTAATGGAAAATAAAATCTGCAGATGACCCAGTGAAGTGTAACCTTAAGTATCTTTGACAACAATACAATTTACATTCATTATTATACAAGTTATATATTAAAAAGATGTCATAGGGATGGCTTTCCTCAGTAACTATATGTTCATTACTTCTAGAACTTCCCATTTTAAAACTGTTCTGCAGCCTTTAATCGAGTCTACCCAACATCTTTGTCATGGGACAGGGCAATAAGCCTTTTCCATTGAATAGATGAGGACAAAGAGGCGGAGAAGTAGAATTCCTTGCTTGCATTAAGTGAGTGAAAGTTCAAGAGTTCTGACTGCCAGATCTGTCCGCACATTTCTAGACACCGTTCTTCGTTAGCAATGCCGGTGTTTGCTTAAACTACACCCTGATTCAAGCTTAGGCTAGAGGATGCCAGCGGACAGAAAGCGAGGCAAATGGTGGGCTTTTTTAAATAGGCCCTCTCCTTAGGCATTATTTTGGACCTAGATGTAAGCATGTACTTTTTTTTGGATAATCGTGAGGATGACTGCCAAAGGAAAACACATTTGTCAGTGTATTGAAATTTGTTGGTAAAACAATTTCTCAGCTTTTGAGTGGGAAAGGAGGAAATGTAAATCCAGACATGTTTTATATGGGTTTAGGAAATGCTGGCATAAATGGTAATTCCTCAGCCGCCTTCTTTCTTTTACCTTTCCCTCTGGGTGGAATACATAGCATTTTTAGCAGCTTTCTTTGAGAAAATTCTATTTCTGGGTGCATGGTGTCTGTGGAAAAGAGGGAGGCTTTCTGGCATCCCTTTGTTTTCATCACATAGTTTACAGTTGGCATTTGACCTGAGAGGGTAGGAAGAGAGTCTGCCATTGTTTGTGTTCTGTTTGCTGCACTCCACTGCTCCTCCTATTATTTTCCCTGTTATTTTAAGCAGACAAGCTAAACATTGTTTTTTCTTCCACTGATTCCTTTACATCTGTAGTATCTGATGCAGTTCAGTGTAAATAGACCAAACAGTTGCCGTAACAGTTGCCTAGGATTTTGCACACATGTACATACAGAGTGGCTCAGAACTGGGGGATTTCAGACATGTTTTAACTCAGAAAAGGAATTACTCCATATAAAATTATGAGGCTCAACAGCAGTAGTGTAAATTTGTAAGTAAGTGCTCTGAGTAAAGTGCTGTTAGGCATGAGATAATGTAAAGAGATGACATTGCCAAGAACTATTTATGAAGAGCTTAATTTTTTTCACTCTGATAATTCTTGACCAATAATTACCAGCTTCTAATTATCTATTTTAGTTAGAAAGAAATCTCTATCACTATGGAGGTTGGCATTGCAGCTAGCGCATAAATCCCCAAAGAGGTAAATGTGTTCCAAACAGCCACAAACAACTGTCTCATGAAACATAGTGAGCAAATTGCGAGCCGCTGGCTGTGCACAACAGAGCAGCACATTTACCATTGAGGACTGATCAGGCTGACAAAGAGAATGATAAAAGGGGGAAACAGCCACAATCTTTGTAGTTTGCTGCTACTTTTGTCGATGAAGAAAGGAAGCCCCAGTGTCATAGCAAGAGCCGCTACCCCTCTGAAGAGTCGGGGAGCAAAGGGGAAGGGTGTCACAGTCAGGATTCAGTACCTTTTTGCAACCCTACTTTTGACAATTTCTATATAGGTCATTTCTGATAAGTAACAGACTTTTCGTTTGCTACCCTTTTCAGTATCATGTATAAAATAGATTTTGTGAAGTCAGTTGTGGGGGGGAGCTTGTTTTTGAGGGGAGGATGTTGTGTAGCATTGAGCGAGGTAGCAGGTGTGAACAGGAGGAGGAAATGAAGGGAAAGAAAAAAAGATGCCGAGCACCGAAGTTAGGAAGCAAATGGGAAAGCAGGATGAAGCAACCCTGCAGTTGACAAGAATTCTAGTTTTCTAGTTTACACCAGCAAATACTTCATTAAACCCCAAGTAAACACATCTATGCTGGAACAATTATAGTTTAAAAAAAAGAGTATATAGAAAGTGGGATCTAACATTTTAATTTCTCTGCAAAGAAATTTTACAACTGTGTTTTACAATAACAAGTAGTATGTAACCATTAGGAGATGTAAAGACACATCTTAGTGCAACTCATGATTTTTGATTTTTTCAGTGAGAGTGATATAAGTATATAATATGTATATATGCTTGTGTGTTGTGTGGATATGCACGTTTGCATTATGCATGTATTAACTGCGTGCATAATAAACCTATAAAAATAAATCATCTTATTTGCCTCACATTTGTGCAGTGTACATTACGGTACATGTGGACAACATCACTGATGTCAAGACAAAGGAGATACCTCGATCGGCTTTCTAGAGCCCAAGAAAATTTTAGTCTGGTTGTAATAGCATGTGGCATTCACACATTCTGTTATTTCTCTAATGCCTAAGGTCATTAAAACCCATGATTTTCTGTTCACTTATGCAGAAGGCTGTGCTGGGCAACTAATACTTGTTGCACCATGTTGACCTTAAGTAATAAATCTTCAGAACGTCAGTTTAATCGCTCTACAGTAGAACTGACATTGTGAAGTCCCTCTTAGCCGAGGTTTGGAGAAAAAGAACCCAAAGATACGCATCTACACGCTAGAGGAGGAAGGAGGTGGAGACTTCCTTTTGTCAGTCATCTTTCACTGATTCCTGAGTAGTAAGAAATGGAAATTGTCAATTTATAGTGAAGAGACGGATCATACCCTCTTAGCATCAGAAAATCATTTGGATACCTGGGAACCTCCTATTTACAGGCAGAGCTGGCAAGAAGTTGTCTGAAAGAGGAAACTTGGTCACCTTGTCTGCAAAATGAGGAGATGTAATTGAAATGCCCAGGGAAAACAGCATTTGGAGTTAAATCTGAGAAAACGTAGGTTTATTTTGTGAGGAGCTGGGTTACAAAATAGACGAAATCTGGGCTGTTTAATACTAACAGGAAGCTACTCTCCTGTGGGCAATGCTGGCTTATTTGAAAAGCCCATAAAGGGTTTCTGCATGGACCATACAAAAGGGATACTTTCTCTTTAATAGCCATCTGTACAGGAGAGATGAGAAGTGGGCCAGGTCATCTCTCCTCAGCTGTCATGATATTAACGTAGGTAATGGAGCAAGCTCTGCGTTCTGCTGGGTGTTGTTTTTCATAGATGTTCATCGATTTACACAGATAATTCTATTTATTTCTTAGAGTTGGTCCAAGCAAACCAGGCAGAATAACAAACACCAAGCATTTCAAATGACTTTATCTTTGTTGTTTTGTAATGTAACTTTTGTCTAAAAAATGGTGTCACACCTACTGTGCAGATGGCTGCATGATTTGTAAACCAGCCAAAACATTTAAACAAATGTGTGATCTGGGGATAGATTAAATAAAGGATAAAATGGAGTGTGGACCACAAATTCTAATAATCAGATGATTTTAAGTTGTGTGTAGTGTGGAGCGATGGTAGCAGCGATAGCAGGGAACGCTTGCCAATGACAGCAAGGTGCCTTACAGATCTCAGGATGGAGCCTGTGGCCTAGTAGGCCTCAGTTTGAGAGCTGCACATTTGCTGTACAGCTGGCAGCTCTGTATGGGGACATCAGATAAAACTTATGTAAAATGAAGTGTTATTGCTTAGTATGAAATTGTGCAGAGAGGGAATTTGCAGACAGTAACTGAAAACAGAATTCATGGTACCAATGAAGCAGACTGTAAATATGAAGAGGCTTTAATTATCTGCGCAATTTAACAAAAAATTCAAGATGTATTCGGAAACAGCAAAGGCAGCTGTAAACATGCTAGAGCAGCACCATTCACTGGGCTTCAGGTTATGTGTATCACCTATTCGGGCTGCAGGCGCCCCGCCACCCCCCCACCCCTGGGTGCATACTTTCACCCACTGAGGTGCTCTGCTTGGAGCTGGCGCTTCATTTCAGGGGTTGGAAGCAGGAACGGTGGCTTGCTTTTTGAGACAGCTTTTAGGAAGGACCATCGAGCTTTTAAAATCTCAAATGGTTAAGTCAGGACACAGTGTGCAAACATCTATGAATCCTTTTTTGGGGGGGGAGAGGGCACATTGGGCTCAAAAAATTCTAATAAAATAGAATGAAAATGTCTTATTATTAAATGCTATTCCAGTAGTAATAATAGTAATGATAATACTACTAAAGAAGCATTTGAAAAATGTCCACAATTCAGGCTGGAGTTCATTTTGTAAAGAAATGAAGCAAAGCACATGGAAGCTTTAGGTTTTTCCTGCAGAAATGCCCGTGGTATGAATAGCACTTGATGAAGGGGACACTACCGAAAGATAACGCCAGGCAGTACGAAAGTTGTTCCTTTCCCTCTACCTGCTGTAAGATTCTCCTCTGAGCCACTGCCGTGATATACCGTGCATGTTAATACTTAGGCGCCACAGGCTGAATTAATGGCATGGTGTCAGCCTTCCCTTTTGTTCTTTGTTGCTGACCATTTGTATTGCAGGCTTTATCAGTAGCCTTAGCACATTCCTTCGGCCGTGTTTAGCTGCCGGCACAGAGCATAGCCTCACCATTGCTTTTCTATATTGTCCCTGTTCTTAGCAGAGAAGCCTCCGATCCTTCAACGGAGTACATCCCGAGGTTTCTCCCTGCGATACAAGCGCAGGAAGCAAAACAAAAGAAGCCAATATGGAGAGTGGGTGTCGAACTTCAGCTGCTCATATTGTTGCATTTGGTGAGCTGACGGGGTTTCGTAGGTCACCTTTAGAATTATGCCTATGACAGCAGTAGCTACCTGCCAAGATTGCAAGGTATCTCACAGCTCTCAGGATGGAGCCTGTGGCCTGGTAGGCCGCCGTTGGAGGGGTACACATTTGCTGTACAGCTGGCAGCACTGTATGGGGCAGCAGTGTGGGCTGTTAGGGAGCTGGAAAGGAGACAAGCATGAAATTTCTTCTAACCCCAACTCTGTTTTTCTGTACTGTTGGCTGCTTCTCAGTTCCTTGACAAAAAAACCAATCAGGCACCCTTTAATCCGCCTGTGATTACCAGTGGTATAAAAAGAGAAGCATAATGAGGAAAAATGCCTCGTTTTGTTGCCTTCAAAAGCCAACAAATTGGAGTTAACTTGACAGGAAGTGGCTTAATAATTAGATTATTTATTTATTCCTGACACATATCCCCCTGTTACTAGTCTCAGGAGATCCTGTAGATGGTACGATTTTCAAGCTGCCATTACTTCACTGTCTTCTGTGAACAAAGAAGCTACTGTCTATCAGTCAATTAAATGCACTCTTTAAGCAGAGGCTGAGAAGTCCTCAATGGATAGAGCCCTGGGACATTGTGGCTGATGATTCCTTTCTCTGTACTGTACATCACACTCTCAACTACGGTCCCCACAGAGATGGAATAAAGTCATGCATTAAAATATCACTTGTTGATTTGTTTGCTAATGAAGAGCCATTGAAATGTTTGTGTATTTCTGTGGCAAAATTGTTGATAAAAGGACTACTTGCTTGCATATCTTACTTCATCTTCAGTAAGCGCTTATTTAAGACTTACTAAAATTAAAGTCAACAAATTAAGGAAAAAACAGAGAGATGGATAATATTGGTTTACTTGCAATTCACATCAATGTAAATAACACTGAGGACAGCACGAAGAGAGAAAGGGGAATAATAGTACTTCAACCATGTCTGTTATAATTTTCTTCATTAGTAACAATAGGATCTCTGGTGGTTTTTTTCTTGTGCAGTAGTGGGCACCCATTTCAAATAATAAAAATGCTAAAGTATCCATTTAAAAATTATCCTGGACATGTAAGAATATTATAATTTAAAAAAAAAAAAAAGGGAAAACTTGAGACTTTGTTTCTGGTTTTTGCATTTCTTTTTGGATTTTAAATATGCCCAGTTAACAAAAACTTCCATTATTTAGAGATTAACTGTGTGCGGCTGGTTGAGAAAAGTACAACCATGTCAAGCTAGTTAGTAATGCTGGTTAAGGGTGTATGCTTAATGCAAAATCAGCAAAGTTGTTCAAAGCTGGGGCTTCTGAGCTTAACAACACCCTCCCTCGCCCTCCCCCCCACCCCACCAGGCTTCTTAACTGGCTTCTTAACCTTTGTGCCTTCCCACCATGCCTCTTCTACCCTCCAAGAGCCTGAGTCGCCAGAGTGGACCGGTGTGGACCACATTTTGGGCCAGGCTGGAGAGAGGGGGTGTTTGAATTTTTTTTTAACAGAAGTTGACATACATGTATACCTGTCTTCACGCTGAAAATCATTAATTGGCAACATCCATCTGGAGTTGATTCAGGTTTTACACTGCTTGTCTTAAAGAGCTATATTTGCTCTTAAGAAATATAGATAGTGCTATAGCAGTTCTCCAGTGAACTAGCTCTGTTCTGAATTTAGCCTCCGTATGACCATTTGCACCTGCAAATAGAGCCTGTAAGTGCTATATATTTTTTATATATATATATAAAGTCACTCATACCAGGATTATTGTTTTCAATGAACTTAACAACAAGCTGTAGGGAATTAATTCAAACCAGCCTCAAATTGGAGTGTTTCTTATTCCTATCCTGTTATTCCAACTCATTTTATTAGAAAAAGCTTAGATACTCAGAGGTGTTCTATAATAGAAAATGAATTTGAAACTCATTCATTAATTGGTGATTAATATATTTCAGGATTAGTTTAAGCAAGGCCCTACCTCCTGCCCAGTCAAGTATGTTCTGGTTAATATCCAATTATCTGCACCTTCGTACTTATTGTGTCTTAATATTTCGGATATGATAACCAGAAACTTGAGCGTAATGCTAATGAGGAGCATAGAACAGGAATTAACCAGTGACACACTCAATGATTCTTACTGAGGAAAGTAACTCCTTCCGTCCCCTCAGCATAGTGGTCAAGCTACCACCACACTTGCAGTAAGCAGTACTTTCAATTCAGCCCTTATGGGAGCTTAGAAATATATTTAGGTAAAAATCCTTATGTTTGCATGCCTCATAGACCATGTATGGTCAGAAGATACTCCTGCACACCCTTTTTCACATGTAGTTACTTTCTTTAAGTGGAGCCAGTGGAAAATCAATTGTAAAGTGAAATGGTGATACCTACTTTAAATACAAGCTGTTTTGTGATTGAATGCACCCTCTTCTTATATACACAGGTGTATGAATGTGTACATAAGCTGAACGGCCTATCATCTATCATGTCCTTAAGCTTGTAAGACAGCTGCTTTAGCGACCAGCAAACAGATATACATGTCTGTGAAATAAAAGAAAATCTAATTGATAAATGTGAAATGTAAATAATGCCAAATTAAAATTTTTCGTGCACAAAAATGTCAAGCCCTTAAAGTTCAATCTCAGGATTCTTGCCTGTGAAAAATTATTATACACCCTCTTAGTGAAACATGCAAGTAAAACCATGGGACCAACATATCAGTGGGGCAGAACTGAGTAATTCTGTCATGTGGCCTTAAACTAACGTAATTATAGAGGTAAATTCAATGTATAGGGAGAAAGGAAGAAGAAACATTCCTTTTGGCACATTTATTTTTCTTAACTAAGCTGCTATTTGAATACGTTGTGCAATTCAGGGCATTAGGAGAAACCCCAGAGGAAATGAAGCAGTGGGCAGAGTGAAGGAGACCTGCTCAAAGGTGCAAAGCCACATAACGTTATTTTTATTACATGAATATAATCTGATATATGTGGTACTTATCCAAGAGGCTTTACAGAATATGCTATTCATAGTGTGTTGGACAAAGCTTATTTCAAAACACTGCCTCATTCACTGTGTTTATACTGAAAGGTAGGAGTCTCATGTTTGGATTAGACTGAATGATAAAAGGAATAGTATATTTGTATAATCAAAAGCAATCATAAAACACATGTACAGTGGCCAGAGTTAAGGATATGCCTGTAACATCCTGTTTTGGTTTTCTTTTTCCAGTGCCTAGCCATACAATTTGAATTTTCTCTCACACAGCACTTTAATAAAGTGTTGTAGTTCAGGACCTCAGCGGTATATTCTTAATATCTAGCTGTTTGGCTAGGCACCCTTTCTCCCAACCCTCTCGCAGGCAACCTTCACAATGAACCCACTGTGCTTCTAGCTTCATTGCTTTTCATTGCACACCTATGCGAGTGCCAAGACATTAGATAACTGTGCAAAAAATTCCCCCCCCAAGTCCCCCAGATGAGACTCCTGCAGAGCACTGTGTAATTCATTGAACAACTTGGGAGATGTTGATGTTTACTACCTCATTCAATTAGACATTCAGAGGCAATGCAGCCTTCCGTTTGCTTCGAAGTTTGGTTAAAAAGCCTAACCCAAATATCACTTAGTGCAAAGTGTGATTTGCAAACTGTCATAACATGATCAAATCAAAACCAATTTTCACCAGAACAGTTAAATACTCTTCTCTTCAGCTGAGTGACATTTCCCTGCCAAATTTGAACTTTTAACCCACATTGCTCCTTGTGTGCTGTTATTCTTCAAGTCAGACTTAACAGGGATGGTATTTTTAACCTTTTTTGATTAAAATATAGCTGAGCTTAAAAAAAGAAGGCTAAAATGAAAGCAAAATGAAAATAAAATTAAGTAAGTGAAAAATGAAATAAATAGGCTTGGGCAGAGAGCTAGCCTAGAAAACTTAATCTTAGGGATACTTCTTAATAGTGGAAGAGTTCTCTACTTTTACCTGCTGCTGCATTTGCACCAGTGATGGAGTGTGCCTAGCAGTACAGACCGGAATTGTACCGCCAGGAAAAATCCTTCATGGTGGTGCATGGGAATAAATTAGGTGACAGAAAATAGGACTCTTAATTTCTATGATATGTCACCTAGGTTATCGTATTTTACATCAACTGCCGCTTCTGTGCTGCATGTGCATCTCTTTCAACCCTTGCAACGGGTCCTCCAGGCCAGCCTTTGTGTGGGCTAGTGATTTTCTTTGTCTCCTTCAACCTAAAGCTTCAGTAGAAGAAGGTCTCGTCTCTGACAAGAGAAGCACTCTCAACACACTTTAGCTGCCCTTTTTTCTTAAATGTATCCTTCCCATTCATCTCCTTAAAAAGCATATTTGGAAGGCTCTTTGACTCTGAATTCTCCTACACCATTACCTCCCACAAAATGCAGTTAACTTTTTCATGGCGTTAACACAGTCTCTCTCTCTCTTTTTGCTTTATGGTGTTCCCCTTTTTTGTTTGGAGGGGGAACTCCTTTTTTCCAAGTCTTGTTTTCAAGTCTTTGCTTGACAGGCTGCAAAGACAATTTTTGTTTCAGAATGTCGAAACAGGAGTCAGGATGGGTGCAAGTTGGTGGTGGTTCCAGCATTCCCAGTGACTCCTTCGCTAGCCTAGAACAAGTCGTTGAAATGTGAAATGGAGATAGTACTTACCCACAGAGATTTTTCAAGACAAATTAGTTAATGTACGTTAAGAAGGAAAAGTACTGTAATGCTGTAAATAGCAAGCTATTAAATTATTTGTATTTTTTATTATCTCTTGGCTAATTGGGAAGTCTGCTGCTTGCCTTAGAGCTCCCAAATTTGGTTCATGTTTCCTATCCATTTCAGAGGCCAATTTAAAAAAATTGTTCCTCCTCTTTTACCGTATCATCACTTCTCATAGATGCAGTCGAGCTGATTTCTATTCTTGACATCACCTTCTCCACACAACAAAAATTGTCCTTCATTTCTTCCCCAGTCAGAACCAGTTAACAGAAAGAGAGTTAACAGAAATTGTGGTGGCTTCCATGAGTCAATAACATTGGCTTATTCCTCTTCAGGGTTTGTCCTTTGTCCCTGCAATTCTGAAAGTTGCTTCAAGGTCCATCTACTCTGCGGGTCCTGTACCCCGCACAAATCTCTTTCTCAATTTCTGTATATTCTGCTATCATATGAAAACATTTCTTCTCTCCCTTGCCGAAACGAGTTGCATTTCTTTGTCTTCCTTGGCTATCGTTAATTTGCAAACAGTTATTGCTGTGCTTTTGTAACGAATTTGTGGGTTCACACTATAAAATGTATTGGCAGTCTTTAGCTTCAATCGCTTATTGTGGCATTCGGCTAAGTCTTGTAAAAATTACACACTTGTGCACCTTCAGGAGACTTTTCATTTTTCAGTATTCTCTGCTGAAATTACCTTCTTTTTAATCTATAGTCCTGATTCAGTACCAGCTATAGCTGGCACCACAGATCTTGTAGCTTTAAATAGTATGCCTTAATATTGCCCCCTTTGTATGCTGTATTGTAATGAAGCAACATCACTAAATTGCAGTGAAGGGTGATTGTTGCATGGGGATGACTACTACACCTTGGGGTCCATTTGCACCAGATTATTTTTTTATTGTTGTTATTACAACCCATCTTCCTTACTCTCTTGATGCCAAACTTGCTGTTGGACATCCGCGCAGCACAGGGGATCTTTAAAAACATTTTGGACATCAACTTGTCTCTTAGGTACACACCAATGACTGTTCAATTCCAGGCTCTGGTATCCTGGGTGGCTTTGCAATACTTCAGTGATGCCAGCTTGGTCTGTTCACTAGACTTGCGGTGTTCTTCATCATTTGCTCTTAAAAAAATTAGTTTGTTGCTGATAGAAGTGACAGGCATTTCTTGCTAACCATTTTCAGACAGGAACAATACTAGATTTATAACAAGTGGAAAATGCTTTTTCCCTTCTTGCTATTCCCCATACTTTTACAATACAAAAGAGTGCAAAACTGATTTTGCTTGGGCTGTTTCCTTTTCTTTTGGCGCTGTGTTCACATTCAAAGGAAGAATTACAGCAGTGGTGTCAGTTTATCAGTCAGTGCCATGATCTCAAGGAACCTTCTGCAAAATTCAGTTTCAGCCAAGTAATGAAAGTTATTATTGTTGTAAAGATACAAATATTTTTAAAAAGGTATTTTCTTTTCAAAAGTCTTTCCGACTTACAGTGACAAAGTCTAAATACAAGCTTCAGCAAGATTAAGAGTGCAGATTTCTGCCTTAGTTGTACAAGAAGCAGCCTTCATCCATGAAGGCAAGTTTTAACTGATTTGTCAGACGATAAAGTGGAAGATAATAATTGATTTCATATGTGTGGAGGCTGAGAAATTGTCCTGTGTTCTACAACAACAAGACAGTTCAGGAGACCATAGCTGACATACTGGAGGTACAAAGAACCGTTGCCCATTCCCATATACCCTTGTTGCTATAGCCTGATGCCTGATCACTTATGCTTTTGATATATTTGATAGCAACGTTTCTGTCACCCCTCCCACTGCAGCTTGGGGTCCTCGCTGGTGCTCTGCTAAGGGGTGGAAGTAGAAACTACAGCTCCGTTGCATGACTTGCACAGTATCAGGGCTCCCAAGTGTGTTGGCTTGCTGCTCTAGTGGCCGCGTTCTTTGGTGCTCTCCTTGCTGGGACTGTTTGCACGAAGAGAAGTGTTCCAAAGTGGGAGTGTCACAGGGTCCTCAAGCTCACTTGTGTACCTGCATCTGTGTCTGTCACACACGGTAGAAGTTATAAGTGGGTTTGTGTGGCACCACTGTACATTAGGAATTGTAATGAAAAGGTCTGATCCTGAAAACATGTAAGTATGCATATGATTTTATTCACATTAATAGATGCCACAAGCTTCCTTTTATACAGGAATAAGGCTACATATGTTCTCAAGTGTTTGTAAGATTGGAGCTTAAATTGCCATTCCGAGTGGTATTTTAACAACATGTTCTAAATGCAGAAAAAAATATATATCTTCGTAATGAAGTCATCATCCCATTAAAACATCTTTTTTCCCTCAGTGATACCAAATATGAATTTTGAGCTGTAATTTGGATTTTTTCCATCTTTATGAAGATGACACATTTTTTTCATTGCAAGGCAGCTTTTTTTCCAGTTTCTTCTTTAGCTTAATACTGTGGCTGTGTAGCATTCCCATTTAAGTCAGGAATTAGAGCTGACACACCTTGAATTGAACTGTCAATTATTTTAAAACTGACGCCAGTTCCACAGTATTTGGTCGTACAAACTTCCGATTGTGGGCCAGAGAGCATTGATTTTTAGCTGTCATTTCTAGCACACACACTGTAGAATTGAAATTTAAACCTTAATCCACTCTTTAATACAATTAATTTTTAATGTGCAGTAATACTAATTGAAATAGCCTGAATTTAGTAAGTCACCACAAGACATTTTCAGAAGCAGGAGTCTCCACTGAGAGCTGGAAGGACAGATAATCATTGTTACAGTGTTTACAGAATAAATGCACACTCTGCAGGCAATTCTATGCCAAGAGACTTTTTTGTTAGTTTATATTAATATATTTCATTGTGGATTTAAATTTGTTTTCAGTGATTCCTACTGAAACACATCTGTTGTCGTGAACCAACTTGCTTTGATTTTGTTTTAATGGAAGTGTTTATTTTTATAGAATATTTTCAGTCTTGTGTCTGTATTTTTAACATGACTGTTACTGTATTATCTAGTTGTCAAATGCATTGTGATGTGCAGAGAAATGTATTCAATTTTCTACCTGTAAAATGGTCAGCCATGCAGTTTCTATGTATGATAAACTGAAGCTGCATGTTCTGTACCTGACTTTTTCCCCTAGGTTTGCCTTTCATATAAGCAATATATCTGTGCCAGCCCAATTTCACTACATCACTTTTAATTTTCAGACGTGATCTTTTTGGATGTTTTAGCGGGGACGATGAAGAGGGGATTCTAACTGCAGAGGAACAGATTTTACACAATTAACCAAGGAAGGATTTAATCATTTTTATAGTAGCAAGATGCCATTGCTACATTTATCTGATAAGAAGGAATACTTCTTAGAATGCATCAGTTCTTCTGATGAATGGGCTTGTACAGTGTTCAAAGTGAGCACCAATGTTAAGTGAAAAAAAAATGGCCTGTGCTTTATATGATGCTTTCATGGCTTTCACGTTACAGTATTTAATAAGCCAATAGTGCTGTTAAATATTTAGCAAAGGTTCCCTCAAAACCTTGCCATATATTCAAATGGGATTTTGCGACATTTTGCAGCACAGAAGTAAAAATTATGCTTTAGTTCTTGAAATGGTTGTAACATGGCATATTTCCTAAAGGAAGTGCAGGACAACATAGCATAAATACGTTCAGCAGATTTCACACCCACAGAACACCAGATTTGATTCCCATTTTTCGGATTAAGGGTTCAAACTGACTCCCATTTTGTCAGAAGAAAGCTACACTGAGTTTATTTGCACAGAATATTAAAACAGTATTATAGCATTTAGTAAAAACCCTGCAACTCACAGTGTGATATTTTAAAGGCTCCTTCCCAGTACATCATTTGTAACAATGAACATTTTCTGAGTTGGGGGTGAGAGAAAAGATCAAGTTGTTACCCTCTTCTGAGACTAAGATAGTACATCACTAGGTAACGCTTTTAGGTTCTGTAGTATGCAAAATAGAGATTTAATAACATAGTTGCTGCATGATGTTGTTAATCAAACAATAATAAATCATTAGAAACCCTGTCTTCTTTGACAAATGTCTGCATGTTTCAGATCCTCGTTGTATGCTAATTAATCCTCAGTAAGTACTTGTATAATAATTAAATGTCTTGCACTTAAAATACAGCCAAGCCCATTTATACTGTTCAAGGAGGTGTATCTCGTGTTATCTTCAGAAGGAATTTGGGTTCGATACGTGATGCAATGGGTATTCTCCTGTTTCTTGGGATGGCTCACAGATTTTAGGTGCTATGCCTGGTGTGCACCCTTTTTCCCCCTGTTCATGTTTAAGAGTAGGCTACAAAGGCTGGGTGAGCCTGTCTGGCTATTAATCAGTATGTTTTCTGCTGCTGCTGCCTGGTTGAGTATGTTCCTGCCCCATGCAGAGGCAGCACAGCGGTTCTGCAGTCTCCCAGCTGCAGCAACAGGTAAGGAACAGCTTTGCAGGTGCTCAGCTGCCTGGCTTGAGGCTCCCGTGTCTCTGTTTCCTGGGGATATCTCCAGTCCTTCTACTCATTGCTTAGTCTGTGAGCTGCATGCAAGAATTTCGGCCCACTGAAGAACTATATTTTCAGGTGTTTGTAAAAAAAGAAAGGCTATCTATGGTGGGTATAAGCCACACTTAGTGTTGCACGCAGTGGTTAGTTTAACCCCTGAAGGTGAAAGGCAGTGTATTCCTGCAAATTTTATTTTCAGTTTGGGTGAATATATATTTTTTTTTAATTTTTAATTTGTATCAGCAGCTAATACCTGCCTTTTTTTTTTTTAAATATTGTAGAAAAATAACCCACTTTCAAAGAAATAGCAGTGTAGCCTGTTTACAGATTATTTGGGTCCTATTTAAAATGTTGGATTTATTTTGCTTGGGAAATCATGTTCATATGTATGGTGTATTTGTTTAAGTATTCAAAAAATTAGGGTGTTAATTGCATGCATGTGTGTGAATATATAGAAAGGTCTATATAGTTATATAGGGTAGATGTATTTAATATGCGTAGCTTGATGTATGTTGACCTCAGGTTACGAGAGTAGAAAATCCCATTTTCCAGCTTGTTTCAAATGTAGTAAAAATGCTGCTTCAGTTGCTTTATGCTACTCACATTGGGAAAGGTGCTTATACTGTGATAATTATCATCAAGGAATATTAATGCGTTCAGCATTTGTAACCCAAAAACTCATTATAGCTTAAGCTGTGCATCATCTGTGAAGAGAGAACTTTGCCAGAATTCGCTCTTCACAGGGGTTGCCTCCTGCTTGTGATGGAGTGGTCAGAGTATTGTAAGAGGTCACTTAGGCTATTTTTGAAAGCTGAAGTTTTGCAATTTTTGATTCACTACCTTCTGTCTAAATAGCTTAGCATTCTTTCCCCCCCCAAAATTTGCTTTTTCTAATTGAATGCCTGGTGAAGTGCATAAAGCTAAAAGATTGCATCTCATTATGTGCAAGAGGCTAAAGGTGTAGACATAAATATTGCACATCAAGGTCACAGAGATTTCAGGGTCCATATTCCATCAGCATACATGGGATTTGCACAAACACCACTGTCACACATGCTAATGGGAACTAGCCATTCCAATCCTGTGGTCTTTCTTTGATAAGAATCTGGTTTCCTACTTGTGTTAAACTGTTGATGCTTTTGGTAGCAACTTCCACTTCAGTATTTGTGTATTCTGGGACCATATTTTGGTTCCTTAACGCTATTTCACCATGAAAAATAGGGTTTGTAATTTTTACACCTCTGTTGTCTTCCAAGCTCCTGAACCCACTGTTTAACAGCCTTCACATTTATAAAATATACTTGGGCAGCTTGTTCAAAGCACCAGAGCCCAATTCTTTCCTCACTCGAGTTTCACATCAATGTCCCCCAGTTGACTGAGCTGATTTACATTAATGTTGTTGAGAGGAGATTCAGTCCTGTAAGGGTTATTTTGTATTTTCATTAGTATGTCTTGTTGTGAGAGTCTGCATGTGGCTGTACATTACACTACCCAAATATATGCTAGAATGGTTACAGAATAAGATGACCGAAAGATCTAAGAATAAATAGTGCCCTACAATAAAGAATTTCTTTTTTGTAGACTTGTAATAGAAATCTTCCTTCCAACTAAGCACTCTTTGCAGATGAATATCGTGCTTCCACCCTTGGTAATGAAGACTGTAGCAGAGCCAAAATTGTGTTGTTCAGTGCTATTGTTGCTGGAATTTTTAATATGGCCGGGTTTATTATTTCTCCTCCCCAGTATTGATACATTGCTTGTCACTTCTCACTCTTAATACTGCCTTATGTTGCATGTTGTAGTTTGCTTTATGTTAGGCAGAGAGGACTGGCTTTTGCGGACTGCTTTGTTTCTGAGGTCAAGATGTGAATCTGGCCTTGCTCCTGGGAGGACTAGAAAAATCTATTTCATAACTTTCTGCAGGCCTCAAAGAAGGCTAAGAAGAAAAACACAAAACCCACAGGCTTAGTTTAGACCTGGTGAAGAGTTGGATTCATCAACAGGAAAGCTTGCAGCTGATCAGCTTTTCGTGTCGTAAAGAGTCCCTGCTGTCAGTGCATACTCCACTGATACAGCAGAGCTTTGGGGAGCCTTGTGAGTCTTTTAAACACTCACACATTTGTCCAGAAATACCTGACTTGATAATACAGAACAAATCTGCTGAAGTAAGAAATTGCTTGCCTATTAAATCACCAAAATGAAGGGCTCAAAAGATAAGTAAACACAGTCCTCGTGAGCTGAGTGTGCGTATTATGGGTTTGCCCAGTTCACTGATGGGGCATAACTTTGGTTTGTGCAGTAGAGTGCTAATGCCTCATAATGAATGGCTGTCTTGAACCAAGGAGAGATTCTCAGCAGGTGAGAACACTGTTGATGGGAAATAATATGGTGCCATATCTGCTGTGTGGATGTAAACTTGATAATCTCTATGAATTTTGAGTAAGCCTGCTTCCCTTCCAAAGAAACATTATGAAAAGATTGCTTCCAAATCCTTCAGATACTCACTGTTCTTGTGATAGATGCCTTAGTCTTTACCTTGAGGCACTGGAAATGAATGTATGTTCTTTGCAAGAGATAAGGATGTAGACTTTCAAAGGAGCAAATTGTATTTTCATGTTTAAGTTCACTGTTTGCACTTGATGTGGTGAAAGCCAAATGTGAAGAATTGCTTTTCAATATTATTTCTCCATCTTCTGTATCTCAAGACCTCTGAGTTATTATGCTAAAATATTCTATTACATGTAATAAGGAAATGTTGGAAAACTGGAAATAGAGCAAGATTGCCTCCATCGATTTGTCTGTACTTCGATTGCTCTAGCTACATCTTAAATCACAAAAAGGGTCATCTTTGTGCAACGTAATAATGTTACTGAAAAGACCAAACAATCTGCATTTGCTGAGGGCATGACAAATGAAACCATTATCCAGTTTTAACAGTTTCTCCTTTTAATGAAAAGGGAAAGTGGTGGGATTGATTCTTATCCCGCTTACACCAACACAGTAAGCTACCAAGTAGGTTATTATGATGAAGTCTGAGCAAATGCTTATGACAAAGCAACTGAAATCAGGATTAGGTCCAGCATTTGTTTGAAAAAAATGTTAACATTCATGCTATCCTTATTTCACTTTTTTTTTTTGCAA
>NC_059472.1:50641876-50646876 GCF_018139145.2 Gymnogyps californianus
GTTGGAACAAAAGTGATTTTTTTTGCCAGTATTACTGTAACTACAGTAGAGTCTGGGATTTGGGGTGGGTATTTGTGATTGTCTAGTTAAGGGGACTAACACCAACTAACTCATCAGAAGTACAAGTAGTAGCATTCATTGTGGGCCTGTTTGTACTACACTACAAATGGTTGCCTTGACTGTTGCAAGAGAACATGTTTCTGCCCTCCCCTCTAACTCCCTTCACAAAATAAGAGGCAGTTCATTATTTATATTAGCTGAGTCCAGGGTCCTCTTATGAGTAGAGACTAATGTTCATGCAAAATGGAGTGATATAATGTGTAATGATTTTGTTATATGAATTTTCAGTCCCTGGAGAACAAATGGAGACCTACAGATGCCTTCAGTTTAGATCTCATTTGCTACCTGACCAGAGTGGGCAGAGGTGAAAGGCCAGAATATAATTTGCTGAGCCTAGCAGCCTGTGCTGATCTTGGAGGTTGAGTGTCTGTCACAAAGACTCATTGATACTAAAACACAAAATGCATTAGAATTTATTTATTTATTTATTTATTCTGTTTGCTGAAGACTTTGGGGGGATTAATTCTAGACAGGTAGCAGTGTGGATGGGCTTCTCCTGGTTGAGCTTGAATTTGCTCAGGAGGTTTTTAAGGGTAGTACTTATGGGGGGGGTTTAAGGTTGCTTCAACAAGCTACAACAATGAAATATTTTGGGTTGTGCAGGCTAATCTCAGCAAAATAATGTTTACAGTCTTAGGTGATGCATATTCCTTATAGATGTCAAAAGGAAAACGAACATGTTCTGCTTTGCTTTCAGGATTCTTTTTACTAACAGTATCCTACAACAGGTTGATCTGCAAATGGTAAATTTATGGTAAGGAGGAAGTTACTGAAATAGATTAAAGATTGATTTGGGCAAAGAATGCAATAGAGAAATCAGAAGATGTAAAGCAGTTTGCTTGGGCTGACCAAAAGGTCAGTCTTGTGCTCACTCTGTTTTCACGACTTTGTCTTTATTCCTTACTCCTTTCTGTCTCTCCTTCATGTCTTTTCCACTCTCATTTGGCTAGGTTCACTGTCTCCATTTATCTCCATTTTTCCAGAAGTTAATCCTAGGGAAAAAAAAAGAAATCAGTAATGTCCCAGTCTGTATCATTAACCCCTTTTTGCCCCAGTTACCTACCGTAACAAACACATCCAGCAAGTAGCACAGCACAGCAGTGTTTCACAGGGCCTTAGTTCTTTTCCATCACTTTGTATTACTGGCCCACTGGGTTCTCAGATAGGTCATTAGTGCAGCAGAAATACAAAATACCTTGGCCCAAGACCCTGTGCCTTGAAGCTGCTGAAAACTTCTGTTTCTAAAACTACACGTGCGGGCGCAGGGGTTTAGCAGCATAACAACTTGCAAGATCAAGGCCCAAAGTGGGAGAACCTCATGTGGCAGCATTCACTGAGTAGAGAGAGTCACGCTGCCAAGGTCCAGCTGGTGACAAAGAGGGCTTGTAACCGTATTATGAAACATCTCCTGCGAGCATACAAAGTGGGGTAAAGGATAGTAGAGCATTGAATGCAAAAAAAAAAAAAAAAACTTTCAAAGGAACATTTGGTAAAAAGATATTTTTTCATTCTTAAAAAATACAATGTGAAGACAGAAAAATGAGACCTATTTAGCTTATGGAAAAAAGTCTGAGTGGGGATTTAAGAGAGATGGATTATATTCCTAAAAGGAAATCGGTTTGATGCCAGTCAGCTTTTTGAAGTAGCAACTAATTTGAAAACAAAAGGTTCATGACTGAGGCTGTGACTGGACTACAGCAGACAAACAGTTTAAGAGAGAGTGTTTTTTCATAAAAAAAGGTGGATGGAATATGGAGCGTTCTGCCAAAGTCAGCAGTGGAAATAAACAGAGGGAGTTGGACACATTTTTGGAAAAGAAGGAGTACTGGGGTACCGCCACTAGCTGTACTGTGGGAGCCAAGGTTAGGAAATGTAGTGCAATTTGTACATGCTCTGTTTATGGTAGAAATATGGAGCCTGCATAAGTTTTTCACCTGGCCTTTCTTTTTTCCATATATGTCAGCATCTTTTTGCTGCTTCATATTAATAATATATTTTTTAAAAATCTTCCTTCTTTTTAAACTGTAGGATGCAGCAGCATCTATGAGGGGAAGGTAAAACATAATGTAGGTTTCAATTGCTACTGTGCAGTATTCAGAAAAATTGTTAGCTGTATGATATTGATGGCTAGAATTAATTTTTTTGTAAGTTAAGGTGTAACAGCTTGATAGTAAATGCCATCAAAACCCACCATTGCAAGAATGCCAATGTTGTTCTTCCTTAATTTTCGCATTAGGTTTAATTATTTGCTGGATTTTAATACTAGTCGGTCATTCTTAACATCATTGAATTAACACCAAACCCTATATTGGTAAAAAGCCTTATGATGCCCCATTTTATTATAATAGTGCAATACAGATTAAAATTGCATCTGTTAAGATTACATTGTGTGTTTGGATTATGGGAGGCAGAAGCACAGTAATCTCTGCTGAATATAACTATTGAAGCCAATAACCTGTAACCAATCACATAGTTCTTCTGTTGAAAAATGTGAGCTAGAAAGGATTACATCTTGGAAAAGATCATAAATCTGTCACCACTAATGTAATCTTTACAGGAGCTTTGTAACCAGTTAGCGACTAAAAGAGATCATTACTTCTTTTGCTATAATTACAATCATAACACATATTTGATATTTTATAACTTTCTTTGTTCAGCAGCAAATGCATTATAAAGTGTACAGCATTAATAAATAGAGGCATAATGAATGTGACTAATTGATTTTGGCAGTCAAAGACTGGCATACTTTTTATACAATAGGGAATCCATTCAAAGAAGCTTAACTGCTATTGAGTGTGAGCCTTCAATGTAATAATGGGACCTAATTTGGATTCTGTTGTATGAGGTGAGTAAAGCAGTACAAGTTAATACTATATACAGCCCTGTAGTTCAGCGTGTAATACACTTGCACGTACTGTTTCCTCTCTTTTCATTGCTATAAACTGCTATATCCCAGCTCACACATGTGCTGCAATTTTTTTTGATAAACAGTCCTATCTGTCTACCTGTCAGAAACAGAGAAACTCTGAGTCTTGTATGGAAGAGAGCATATTTAAAATACTCCTCTTTTTTTTTAATCTGACTGGGTACTACTTTTTGTCCTCATCTCTTCAGTGCTGGGCTCAGATTTTCCCTGCATGTGAAATCCATAGACAGCAATGAAAGTGCTGGGAGACAGCACAAAAAGATTAAATTGTATGCCCAAGTGCAACAGCATAGCCTTTTAGCAGGTGTTTAGTGAAAAATTAATTCCTTGAAATTCCAAGGGAGAAGCCTGAGGGTTTATGAATAGTATGACCAGTCTTACAATCAAGACTTTGGATGGATATCAAAACTGATTTTGTATTCTTTACAAAATCTCTGTAAAATAAATACATAACGAGGAAGCTACTTAATTGTGGACACGACAATGACAAACCTAATGGAACGTTGCACCCCTATAAATCCTGTCACTACTCCTGTCCTAAATTCTTGGGTTCAGAGGTGCATTTCATGCATGCTGTAGAGACTGTGGGGTTTTGTGGTTTTTTGTTGTTTTTTTTAATGGGACTCTCTATTTCTGGTGGTGACATAGGGAAGGAAAAGGCAGGGAGAGGAATAAGAATAAAACAGATAAGCTTCCTGCAGCCCACAGCTCCAGAAGTCTGCTGGTCCTCAGCATGGAAGCAGGATGGAGCTACTCCCAGAAAGTCCTGTTACTGTGCAAAATTGCACCTGCTTAAGGATTTATGTGGTTTTTTTAAAAGGAGGGAAAGTGGCCCTTAGTGTTCAAGCCACAACATTGTTACTTCTTGTATTATTCTTATTCTTGTGTGTTAAGCCTCCTAATTTGAAGCCAAGAGTAGTTTACACCAACCGACTTTTCATTAACTGTGGTAGTAATTGATTTACAGGGGGTTGTAGCTGTTTATTTGTAATTAATTTGCAACAATTGAAATCTTGTTTTTCTTAAAAGCAAAAAGGAAAAAAAAAACTTTTTGCATGGCTGTCTGGCACCATACAAGACATTGTGTTTGAATGCAATTAGAAAATAACAGTAATGGAAAGTCAGTCATTTCCAGGCAATGTGCAATTGATTTTCCACCAATCAGAATAGGGAATGAGATCCTCTTGGTTTATTATTACATTATTTATGAGGTCATATTAAAACTGATCATTATTTCTAGCACTTCAGGTTGGCGAACAGGATCTAAACGCTGTGCTGATAGAAGTAGCAAAAAAGTACTCATTTGGTGAATAATACTCCGGATTTTTCCTTTGATTATTACATTTGCATGTAATAATTATTGGAATTTTCTTTTGTTTGTCTCTAAACAATTTCATTACCTGGAATACATCAACACAGATGCAGCATGAAATTTCCAAGAGGGCTGCTGAAGTTCATATATCCCTGTCTGAGAGGCAAAACCTTAATTTGGGGATCCTGAGTTCCATAATTTTATTTTATCTTTCTCCCTTAATTTTGGTAAAATATTTCCATTCTGAAAGCTTTGAAGAATCGAGTCCTTTTTGAAAAGATGTTAAGAAGATGGGTCTAAATGCACGTTTATTTTTCCTGATAATTGCTGTAATAGAAAAGGAAACCACCACAGGGCTATAAACTAGCTTGATGTAGGGATACTGTTGAGAACACAGGAGATCAGTGGAGGCCTCGATCTTGAATATGATAATCTCACAGAAACAAGTATTTTATTTACCTGTGTATTGACGAATTTGAGATGCGGTCACAAAGTGTCATTGTGGCCAAACTGTCTTGAACTGGTAGCATTTTACCAGACACAGCAGCAAAAGTCTTGACAATACTTCTAGTACTTTCCATCCTCACAAACTCAAACCATGTAAAGAACCAGAAGCGAGGTAAAAATTACAGTGTAGGAAAA